>NC_068987.1:5035583-5037211 GCF_001194135.2 Octopus bimaculoides
TCATATTTGAATAAGTTTCATCATCATCATCATCATCGTTTAAAGTCCGTTTTCCATGCTAGCATGGGTTGAATGATTTGACTGAGGACTGGCGAACCAGATGGCTGCACCAGGCTCCAATCTGATCTGGCAGAGTTTCTACAGCTGGATGCCCTTCCTAACGCTAACCACTCCGAGAGTGTAGTGGGTGCTTTTATATGTACATACATACATACACACACACATATATATATATTTATATATATGTATAAGTATATACCTTGTTCTGAGTTCAGCTGTAGAAACCATGCCAAAACAGATATGGAATTCGGGCAGCTGGTTAGCTCCTGTCAAACCATCCAACCCATACCAGGAAAAATGGAGAATGGACATTAAATGATGATGACAATGAATATTACAACATAAACATTTGCATCTACCATTAAAACATTTCGCAGTTCAGTGCTTTGTCATGGGAAAGACTTCAGGACATGGAAGGTTTTGAAAAGCAGCAGGCATGACTTCATCTTCTCTAAGTAATTTATGTACAAGATACAAAACTAAAACAAATTACAAACCATATTTAAACATGAACATTTATTAATGATATTTATTGAGGCATTTAAAAGTTAACACATGAAAAAATTCTTTTAATATGATAGAATGTCCATATAATGGGAATTCATAATACAAAGATGTTTGAGAAAGGCACAGTCATAGTTACCAATTTCTTGACCCTTCAGTTATATATTTCAAAAAAACAATAAGTAAACAGGTGAGAGAACAACCAACAAAATGTATCAGTTTGATGCTCAGGAAAAAAAGGGAAGAGTCTTTGATGTTTAAAAATTATGCGCTTATATATATGTGTGTGTGTGTGTGTGTGTATTTATTTATTTAAAAGTCTTTGCAAAAAATACTTGAAAGAACCACAATATTTTTTGAAACAATTTTTTTAAAATATAAAGAAAATCTTAGGAAAAAACAGAATGACACACACCTTTTGGAAGGAAATTTTCATGTTGTGTAAGCGCTTTCGCTGATAAGTTTCTCAAACACAGGTAATGGGGTAATCCTGCATATGGATCATCCGATAATATATGTTTGAAAATCTTAACAGCAAAAGTTCTTACAATATGAAAACTCCAAAAGCTTTGTGTTGTTCTGTTTTTCTAAGATTTCTTTATTATAATTTTAATTTTCACATTTCCGTGCTAACATGGGGTGGGCAGGATTTGTTGAGACAGATTTTCTATGGCTGGATGCCCTTCCAATCACCAACCCTTACTTATATCCAAATAAGGTAATATTTCCTCATGGAAGAACGCAACAAAGGACGTCACTTGTTTAAAGGTGACACACATTTAGAACTATGATATGATGTCAGGACAAGGAGGTAGTAACACAAAACATGTATACAAACATATGTGTGAAGGCACATGGCTCAGTGGTGAGAGCATCGGCTCACAAATCATGGGGTAGTGAGCTCAATTCCCGGACTGGGTTGTGTTGTGTTCTTGAGCAAGACACTTTATTTCACATTGCTCCAGTTCACTCAGCTGTAGAAATGAGTTGCAATGTCACTGGTGCCAAGCTGTATCGGCCCCTTTTGCCTTTCCCTTGTATAACATCGGTGGCATGGAGAGGGG
>NC_068987.1:5037221-5038776 GCF_001194135.2 Octopus bimaculoides
GAGTTGCAATGTCACTGGTGCCAAGCTGTATCAGCCCCTTTGCCTTTCCCTTGGATAACATCGGTGGCATGGAGAGGGGAGGCTGGTATGCATGGGTGACTGGGTGACTGCTGGTCTTCCACAAACAACCTTGCCTGGACTTGTGCCTCAGAGGGTAACTTTCTAGGTGCCATCCCATGGTCAGTCATGACTGAAAGGGGGTCTTACCCTTTACCCCATGCACATGTAATGGCGTAGAGAGAGGAGGCTGGTATGCATGGGCGACAGTTAGTCTTCCATAAACAACCTTGCCCAGACTTGTGCCTCAGAAGGTAACTTCCTAGGTGCAATCCCACAGTCCTTCATTACTGAAGGTGGTGGGGTCTCCTTATACATATGTATATACATGGCAGGCTTCTTTTAGTTTCTGTCTACCAAATACACTCAAAAGGCTTTGGTCGACACAAGGATATAGTAGAAGACACTCACCGGAGGAGCTATAGAATGGAACTGAACCCAGAATTATGTGGTTGGGAAGCAAACTCCTTACCACACAGCCACACCTATGCCTTTATAGAGTTAATTTTTATTTAAAGAAAATTTTTCTTCAACCACACACACACGCATAGAAAGAAAGAAATATCTGTATGAAGTAAAGAGAGAACAACTTGTCAAAAACTGAATCCAGAAACTTCACCGGATGTCATCAGTTGAGTCTGTACACAATGGAATTAGTGAAAAACATGTATCAACGAATAGTCTAATGAGACCATATTGCAGGACGGGATCAAACTTGATTAAATTTGATTTGAGAAGCGAATAAGCATCGGTTATTAAAAGAGGTGTGTTAATGCAAAACATAAATGAATATCATTCAATGAACAGTGAATATTCACAGAACAATAGCAAAGCTGCAGGAATAAAAATAAAGTCTTATTATTTCTTTAAAGATTTGCCAAATCTTCCTTCCATGTTTGTATGTATCTATTGTGTTGGATGGCATAAAGATATGAGGGTATATAAGAGTGACACCAAATACATCAATGGATATTCGGGGTAAAAAAAAAACGTCTTTAATAAATTAACCCTTTCGCTACTGTATTTATTTTGAAATGCTCTGTGTTTCTTTCAATTACTTCTGCTAGTGTTAGGAACATAAATTGCGACTAAGATTTGGTGGAAGATTTTAATTCAAAACTTTATGAAAACAAGACATTTGTACTCAGAACCAGAGCCGGTTTCAGCTGGGTTGGTCACGAAAGGGTTAAAGTATGTAATGCAGACCAAACTCCAAATATGGGATCCAGGGTGATTTTTTAAAAATATTTTGAAAATAAGTACATCTTGTATGCCATCAAATACAGTGTGCATGTGTATATATATATATATATATATATATATATATCTGTGTGTGTGTGTGTGTAGCGAGAGTCCATACTGTAATTGATGGCATAAAAGATGGGCATATGAGACACACCCTGGTTCCAGTAACACATATTCAGGAAAGAAAAATGGTTTTAGTGTAATAAAGCATGTGAAAGAAACCCAACATTGCACATAGGACCCAAGGTGATTT
>NC_068987.1:5038786-5042231 GCF_001194135.2 Octopus bimaculoides
TATATATGCATGTGTATATGGTGTATTTGATGGCATAAAAGACATATGGGTATATTAGACTAGACATGCCCTGATTCCAGCAACACATATACAGGAAAAAATGTGCCTTGTAGGCCATCAAATATGGTGTAGAGAGAGAGAGAGAGAGAGAGAGAGAGAGAAAGAGAGAGAGAGAGAGAGAGAGAGAGAGAATGAGATGTGTGTGTGAGACTAACAAAAACAAAGATCATAATGTCATGACACTAATCCTCTTAAATCCTATATTAATCAGCAGTAAAGGCTAAATATTAGCTGCCATTTCGTAGCAACTCATTACAAAAATCTTTACTTTGTGATAGATGACATTGAAATGACATTGCAAAGAGTGAATCCATATTTTCTTCAATTCTTTTGTGGATTCGGGTATCGGTCAGCAAAAGATGGGTACCTATGAGTTGCTACCACCATAATGGTTGTTAATAGCATCAATTAAATCTTTCTTTCTCTTTGTAGAACATTTAATACCATTCTCTTTCATCAGTCTTTCAAGGTCAGCCACTTTAAGTTGTTCCAACTGTTCAATTAAAAAGAATATACATCAATATATACAATTTTATAAAGTCGATTCAAACATGAACAAGCAAGAAAAAACATGAAAAAGCACGAAAATACAACAACACAAGGACGTGGAAAAAGTACAGTGTTATTGGACGCTCAAGAAAGGAAAGAAAAGTAAGAGGATTTAACATTTCGAGCGGAGCTCTTCATCAGAAATATAGGAAAAGTCCAAAGAAGGGAAGACGGAGAAAGAAAATCGCCAACAATGCAGACGCGGTCACATATTGGAATGACCGGAAGGTAAAGGGTGGAGAAAAAGTTCTTTTCAAAGACAGGAGGGTGCAAAAGGAGGTGTGTATGTAATGACAGCACGTGTGTGTGTGTGTGTGTGTGTGTGCCACAGCCTAATGACTGAAACCAGTAAAAGATCGAAGATAAGACTAACCTGATGACCCATCCAAAATACTTTCAAGTCTTTGTCAGTAAGTGGACGTTTACTAGAGGCTGTCTTTTTGGTAGCATCGCTTCCTCCAGTTCTCTACATTCACAGAAAAGCAAGACAAAAGAAATTATAACAAACAGTTTCAAATAACGTACAACACATAGAATAATAGAAGACAAGACACATTTTAATTCATCGTTATTTCCTTTCTCTTTTCTGAGGAGTAGCCAGGTATTTGCTGTTCAGCAAGATACCTGTTCGTGTCCCTCTAATCATACTTTAACCTCTCGTCAACTGGCACCTCAGTTGAAAGGGTCTTGCCTTGTAAGATACTTGGTGACTGCACTGGTGCTGGTGCCATATAAAAAGTACTGACTACACACCGTGAAATGGTTGGTGTTACAAAGGGCATCCAGCAGTAGAAACCATGTCAAAGCAGACATTGTAGCTTGGTGCAATCCTCTGGCTTGCCAACTTCTATTGAGCCATGCCAGCATGGGAAATGGACACCAAACGAGCATGAATCTAGGATAGGGTCTAAGCAATCCATACAGACAGGACCCAGTGTCGCTTACCTTTTTTTTGTTGTCTGGGTTGTAATCTTCATGAAACACAGCTTCTTTGAAATTTTTTATTGCCTCTCCAGCTTTCTTATCCATAGCCTTAGTGTCTGGTACTGTAACAATGATGATTAATAATAATAATAACGATGATGGTTTCAAATTTTTGCAACAGGGGCAGCTTGGGGGAGGGAGATAAACCAATTACATCAACCCCAGTGTTTCACTGGTACTTAATTTATCGACCCTGAAAGGATGAAAGGCAGATGTTAAACGATGAAGATGATAATATATGATGGGTTTCTTTCAGTTTCCATCTACCAAATCCACTCACAAGGCTTTGGTCAGCCTGAGGCTATAGCAGTGGGACTGAATCCAGAACCATGTGGTTGGTAAACAGGCTACTTACCATACAACCACTCCTGCACCTAGCTATATATATTCAAAAATGAGTTTAAAGGGACATATTATCCTGGTGGTTACCATGTTTCCTCTTAATTCGGTTTCAGATGTTGGCTAACTACAACAGCCATGACACTAGATTGCATATCCAATAGTGTGCAGTCAATGTTAATATTTCCACATAGCATGAAATTTTCTTCTTCTTTTTTTGTAAAATATCAGAAATGATGCAGTTGAAACGTGCATAGGTTCAGAAAAGAATGCTGCAAGTAACTGTTAAAATTATGGGTGTGAAAAAGCTATGTCCTGCTTATCATTATTAATACTTTATGTATGTGTGTGTGTTTATGTCTGCGTTTGACCCCTATCACCATTTCACAATGGGTGCTGGAACGTGTAAATCCTTTTAACTCAGTGGTTTGCCAAAAGAAACTGATAGAATAAGTACCAGGCTTTAAAAAAAAAAAAAGTTCTGGGGGCTGATTCATTCTATTAAAAATTCTCCAAGCCAGCGCTCCAGCATGGCCACCGTCTCATGACTGAAACAAATAAACGATAAAAAATATAAAAATAAAATGAACTCCACAATAAACTTACATGTATTATCAACAAATTCATCAGACGATTCCTTGTCAAGAACCCTGCTTTCAATATGCATCCAATGGTACTTCAGAGGAGGATTGTCAAAGTGGGTGAAGTTGTATTTGATTTTAAGTGATTTGATGATGTCCTTGGCCAAATCAATCTGTTTGTCTTCAGCTGAGAAGAAAGCAAAAACAACAACCCAATAATGCTGATTTTCAGTTGAGATAGCAAAAACAGTCAAAATATGGTACTATAGAAATGGCAACTCCTTCTGTTGGTGACAACAATGAGTGTTCCAGTCGATTTGATCAATGGAACAGCCTTCTTGCGAAATTTATGTGTATAAGTGGCTGAGTACTGGCCGAGTTCCTTTCGAACTTTGGGCCTGACGGAGGCAAAGTGGCTGACTTCCTTTTGAGCGTTCGGCCTGATGGAAGCAAAGTGGCCGAGTTCCTTTCGAGTGTTGGGCTTCATGGAGGCAATAACCAAGACCTTTCGTATTATGTCGTGCTTGAGAAGAAGACACATCAAGATGAGCAAAATCGCAGTTGTGGCAAATACCAGTGAGAGAAAGATGCGGTGGAAGAGTACAGCAGGGTTCACCACCACCCCCTGCCAGAGCCTCGTGGAGTGTTAGGTGTTTTTGCTCAATAAACACTCACAACGCCCGGTCTGGGAATCGAAACCACGATCCTATGACCGCAAGTCTGCTGCCCTAACCACTGGGCCATTGCGCCTCCACCGTCAGAAAGAAAATGAAATGCCTTTGATCACATCTTTACTCAATTAAAACCATCTTGAAGCTAAACAACAACAACAATTATATTTTTCCTGTTGCTCTCAGGGATCTTATAAAAAAAAAACACAGGTTTGTTCATTTTGAAAAGCGATGCTAACAAATTTGACAAACCTTTTATAG
>NC_068987.1:5042861-5045232 GCF_001194135.2 Octopus bimaculoides
CTCAAGCAAAAGCATGAGTGAGTGAGTGAATGTGAAAATATATATACATGTGTGTGTGTGTGTGTAGATTGGATAAAATAGAAAAGTGAACTACAAAAGTGAAGTCAGAACAACGGTTGAAGTTTTTCCTTGTATTTTGATATCTTGGGGTCAGTACCTCTTCATCAGGACACACGCAGAAATGGGAGATAGAATAGTGCTATTATCATTGCTTAGATATGTGGGAGAGGGTAAGTGGCAAGTGCAGACTGGTGTTGTTATGATAACCAGTCTGTTTCACAAAGCTCTTTTCTGCTGTTTAAGCTATGAGACCATATACTCATACAAATGTTATGATCTTGCTTAAGCACAGTGGTACTTAAGCCTAGTTGTTAGTACTCACTATACATAGCCAAATACAGAGCATAATATTATTGAATGACAAGGGAACAGGAGTTTATGTAATCACCTTCATTAGCTTACAGTCGTTTCTGCTATAAAAGACACTGCATTCAGAGTTGAGTGCTTTTGCACTAGATACAAAGAATGGGGCTGAAGAGTTCCTGGCTTCAACATATTCTTCTCTCTAATTCACAAAGTTACTGCAATGGTCCTTCAGTTTTTCTAAGCCTTCTAAAAGAACTTGGAAGGTTGGACCTTCAACCAGGCCTTTTGCAATATGCTTAAAGCCAAGAACTTTTCAGCCCCCCCCCCATCATACAATAAACTGTGTAGACTAGTAAATATTATTGTAATTAGAATGCTTAAAAAAAAGACTTGGAATAAACATTCTTGAAATATTCTAAATGTTAGAATTTTAAATACAATTCAATTTCTTGCAAATATTGTAAAAAAAAAAAAAGAGCAATACCTGTGGCAGTAAGGCAACATATTCTGGAGCAGATGTTTTAGATGATATATATTCACAAATTGGTGCAACACCTCGCTGCAAACATCGGTCAAGTAAAGCTGAGAAAAGGCAAGTGTTGCCACTTAAAGACTGTATTTTGAGGAAAGAAAGAAAAAAGAAAAGAAAAAACTGAGAATGGAAAGGAGGATGGAGAGAGAGAGAGAGAGAGAGAGCGAGAGAGAGATGAGGGGAAGAGTTATGAGATACAAAGATTTAGAATTGTAAACGGGGAAACAGAAATTTAAAAGGAGTTCAGCCACAAGCTATAATATATTCATCGATTATATATCGTTGCTCAAATGGTTAAGTGACCTGCTAGAGATACCACCCAAATTATCTCTCAAGTTGCACTCTACAGTTTAACAAAAGAAGAATAAAAAAAAACCTTTGGGGTAGTGTGCGTGAAAAGTTTTCTTGTTACATGTGGGAGGAACACACAGGTCAGGGGGCTAATGGATAGCAATTGTACAGTGAGACAAGGCGTGTGGGTTGAACACACAGGTCAGGGGCTGGCGGATAGCAATGATATAAGGAGAAATGAATTTATAAATCATAAATTTGGAAAATATTCTTCTCGTGTAGAGAAAGGGCCATAACAAAATAGAGCTTTATTACAAACAGGTTGGTATATAGAAGTTTTGCTTTTCAGCTGTTAAAATTGTAAAACTAAAATCAAACAGTAAAAAAAAACAAAAAACAGACCTTCTCTTCAGGATATATGAAGTGTGTTGGTTTAATATGGTAATGTGTTTTCACATCCTTCTGTTGCTGAAAACCCAGGAGTTTGAATCCTATAAAAAGAAGATTAAATTACTTTGCAAGCAGGGGCACAAAAGTGGATGTGTGGCATTGGCCACATTCGGATGGTGCTTTTTACATGCCACTGGCACAGGGTAATGAAGATCATGTGACATTCATTCATGCTGTTCTTAAGAATATTACAAATGCAACTGATGAGAAATGATTTCGTTTAAAGAATGAAAGTGGATGGCAACTGTGACAATCTAAATTGCAAGCTATACAAGCATGTATGTATATGACTGCAAAAAGCCAAGAAGCCTCTTAAAGAATTCTTCAATAACAAAACTCACCTGGTTCACCAAACATGCGCATTTTCGTGACTTCCTCTTTCTCAAATGTAGCAGTCCTGTTGCCATATTTCTTGGCATATTTGATGTCTTGAGGCATAAGAGTTTCACCAGTATCCTGAAGAATATTTTTAAAAGTACTAAGTGAATAATTCTTAGATCTTGGGATAGCTTGCTTTGCTTCAGTTCATTGAAGGAAGCAGTTTATTAACCAGTTATTGGTATGTGACTTGTACTAAAAGGAAACAATTATTAAAGTCTACACTGCCAAGAAAATTCTAAAAAATTCTATTTTTAATTTTTTTTTTCATCAAAATGTGGTTTTATAAATTCTTTTATAACTAAAGGAAACTAATTTTAATTCATTGCGTGATAGTGTTTTTTAATACTGCAT
>NC_068987.1:5045966-5047530 GCF_001194135.2 Octopus bimaculoides
ATATATATATATATATATATATACCTATTATTTTAAGGAAATTAATTCCCTAAAATATTAGGTATTGAACCAGTATTTTCTTCAATGAAACCGTCCTTTCCTGAGGTCAACACAACCTCTAATTAAATTATATACATATATATATATTATATATATATATAAAAACACGAATGTACATATAGAGAATGAAAAAAAAACATTATAAATGAAAGAATAATGATGTTGATGATAAAAAAGAATACAAATCTAAGAAATCCAATGACTCACAGGCCAACCGTTGCTTCAACACCATCACCAATTCGTAGGGGTAACCTACGTAGAACCCTCTTTTGACGCTCTTTACATCTCACCCTGAAAAATATTTGGAGCAACCATAATTATGAGAAACATACAGTGCAACAGAAACAAACATCTGGATCGCTGTTATTGGTAAAAAGCACCTAGTATACGCTGTAAAGCGGTTGGCATTAGGATAGGCATCCAGCTGTAGAAGCCAAGCCAAAACAGACAATGAAAGCTGGTGCAACTCCTGTCAAACTACCGGACCCCTGCCAGTATGGAAGACGAATGTTAAATGATGTTGACTAGACACTGAACTGTGACCATGCTGGGGCAACACGTTCAAGGGGTCTTAGTTGACCATATGGATAGCCAGTATGATCTCTGGTATTTCTTTTAACAATGGCCAGAGGACTACAAAAGGCAAAGGCAACCAGACATAAGGGGAACAAGCTGTGAAATTCTTAGCCACAAGGCCGTACCCATTTTTGCAGGGAGAGGAAGGGGACAGGATGGGATTAGTATGATTGATATTGTGTAAAGTGGTTGGAAGATGTGGTGAGAAAGGATCTACAGACATTGGGATTTACAGAGGGGATGACAAGGGTCTGAGACTTCTGGCTCCAGTTGAGCATTCTTAATCTTGTGGGCACTGGTGCCATGTAAAAGCACCCAGCACACTTTGTAAAGTGGTTGGCATTAGGAAGGGCATCCAGTCACAGAAGCCATGCCAAAACACACATGGAGCTTGGGAAGTTCTTCAGCTGAACAGCTCCTGACAAACCATCCAACCCATGCTAGCATGGAAAACGGATGTTAAATGATGATGATGAAGATAATGAATGGCACTAAGAAGGATAAAGCAGTTTTAGAAGCCATGCCATAATAGAGACTGGAATACAATGCAGTCTTCTGTTGAACGATCCAACCCATGACCACACAGAAGATAAATATTAAATGATGATGATGAAGCTGAAGAAGAGGGTAATGAAAATAAACTCACCTCTCTAACAACCCCTCCAGTTTTTCTGTTGTGTCAGGCAACTGTTCAATTTCCTCTCCATGAATGATAAACAAAATATTCTAATAAAAGTGGAAGAAAAACAAGAGAATAGTCGAGAATGAGATGATGATAACTACAACGGGAGATAATGTAGTTTTGCACTTCACCTTGAAACATGCATTTTTGGGGAAAAATTTCTTTGGATTCTTAGGTTTTAGATATTGGCGATTATGAATATGCAAAAAACTTTTAAAAATTTTAAACACCCCACACCCCTTTATT
>NC_068987.1:5047975-5053999 GCF_001194135.2 Octopus bimaculoides
CTAAAACCTAAGAAACTGAAAACATTTTACAAAAAATGCATTTTTCAAGGTGAAGTGTGAAACTGCATTAGCCCTAATGTTTAATCAAAATTTACCTGAGACTATCATCAACATCATTGTTTAACGTCCGCTTTCCATGCTAGCATGGGTTGGACGATTTGACTGAGGACTGGTGAAACCGGATGGCAACACCAGGCTCCAATCTAATTAAAGAAAACTAATTATTCTTATTAAATGCTAAATTTCAAATTTTGGCACAAGGCCAGTAATTTTGGGGGTGAGGGTAAGTCGATTACATTGACCCCAATGTTCAAATTGCAAAAGGACAAAAGGCAAAATTGACCACAGCGGAATTTGAACTCAGAACGTGTGAAGACAGACAGAATGCCACTGTGCATTTTACCTGTCATGCTAACGATTCTGCCAGCTCACCGCCTTACTCTCATTAAATATTAAACAGTTGTACGATACCTTGTAGAACTTATTGACATCAAAGGTCTGATTTGGAAGTTGTAAGGGCAACAGCTCCAGAGATATTCCTGTTTTATTGAGATCATTGGCACGAGTTTTACAATGCTGGAAAGAAATAAAATATTATTATTATTATTGAGTGAGAGAGCAGCGCATGCCATCAAAGTGACAATGGGATACAAATATACGAAGCCCAGTATACCCATCATGACTACCCGTCTGATAAGGGTACACTAGGCACATGCATCACAACCATATGTGCGTGACATGGTGATCTCATATCAAGATAAACAACACATGATCATGCAAGTGGGGCCCAGTTAGAATTTTCTTCAGGTTGAGTAGCCCATCCCACTCAAAAGGTCCCTGAATAAGTGTTGTTTAAGGATGTTGAATGAAACACCCATATTTCCAAAGGCGAATTATCCAAACCCCAAAGAATTCCTCTCAACACATGGCTATGATGCTCCCCCACTACTTCTGCTCATGATCAGAGATGCACATATCATCAGCCACCAAGGGACATGCTCAACTGGTTAAGATCAAACAACTGACAAGCAAATCTGTGGTATTGAGCAGAATATTTGCTGTAGCCCATCTTTTATACCAAGACAAAACAATGTACATGATAACACTTCCAATCAGTTAAGACCAGAAGCTATGAAAGCCACTGCCTGATACTGCATCAGGGCATATTATTATTATTGTTATTATTTTTTTCAATACAGTTTTTTCAAGAGAACCAGGCTAAACTCCATGCACCACAAATAAATGCAGTGTTTTTTTATTTATATGTATCTTTGATCTGTGCTTGTTTCAGTCATTGGACTGTGGCCACACTGGGGCACAGTGGAAGAAGTGTTTTAGTTGAACAAACCAATACCAGTACTTAGAATATTTTTTAAAGTCTTATACTTATTCTATTGGTCTTTTTTTTACAGTTTATGGGGGCCATAAACAAACCAATATCAGCTGTCAGATGGTCGTAGGTTAGTGCACACACACACACAACAGGCTTCTTTCAGTTTCTGTGATCTAAATCAATAACTTTGGTTGGCCAGGGCTATGGTAGAAGACACTTGTCCCACAGTGAGACTGAACCCAAAACCACATGGTTGGGAAACAAACATCTTAACCACACAGCCATGCCTATGCCTATATGTGACAATAACTTAGAAGACATTTGAACTCAATATCTGAGTGAAAGCAAAGATAATATGAAAGAGCTAACTCACAACAATTTCTGTTTTATCCATGTGAGGTTCATCCTTATTTGTGAAAAGCAAGATTCTCTGATATCCAAGTTTTTCAGTGCTGAAAATACATGTGAATCAGGTATGAGGGTCTTTAATAGAAAGCAGGTAAATGCTTAGTAAAAAAAAAACCTCTTGTTTTATAACAATGAGTCAGTCCACCTTTAGTCACAGGGGGGATGGTCACAATCCTTCCACAACAGTGACAAATACAAATATTTTTATAGAGAAAAAGAAAAAAGTAAAAGAAAATTTAGGACTCACCATTTTGAGAATAAAAGCGAGCACAGCCAAAATACATCACTCATTTGATAATTAGAATTGTGTCCATAGTCCTCGTGGAACGTCTTCCAGTTATCTTTAACAAAGACAATCCAGAGATTAAGATATATTAACATAATTAACCCTTTATCAGTCAGATTACTCTGTCAAATTTAATGCTTATTTATTCACATTTAAAAAAAATTTATCATGTATTATCTTGTAGCTTAGCAATTTCAAAGATGTGATTGTTTATTTTTAGAGTGACAATATAGGGTAGATTCAAGGGGCTAGACTTGGCCAGCTTGAACATAAAAATTGAACATTTGGGCCAGATGTAGCCGGTTTAAAAGCTAAAAGCTTAAGACATAAACTGACTCATATACTGAAAGTACAAGACAAGTACATAAATTATACATGTAAGCTCATTTAACATTAATTCATTTATTACTGTTCTGGGATAACATGATATGCTCAATTATGAGCCATGTTACACTTATTGATAACACAGATTGTTGATCAGTTAGATTTGGTTTGTATGGCAAAAACGTGTCCCATACTGCTCAGCTACCCACAATGCACTGACTATTGCACATATTTACATGACCATGCTGCAAGTCTGCATATTTCTTATACAAATTTACATACTTGTACCCATCAACATGGGACGAATGAAGAGGAAAGCATAAAGACGCCTGACCCTAACAAATGACATAGATGAGTGTATTCTTGGGTGTAGTCTTTGTAGCAGGTGCTTTGTATGTGGGACCAATACAGATGCTTTTACGTGACACCAGACAGGTGCTTTTACAAGACACTGGACAGGTGCTTTTATGTGGGACTGGACAGGGGTCTTTGCATGACACCAGCATCAACAGAGTTAATAGAATAAGAATTGAATGACAACATAAGTTACAAAAATAGATATAAAATATGATTTAAAAAGATATAAAAGCATTAAAAAAATAATAAAACCATCATAGCCTTCTTACCAGTAAGCATATTTTCAATTTCTATAATTCTTTCAGCATTAGGACGAGCCAAGTCCTGTGGATGGAAAGGAAATCACAAATGTTTGACCCATGTTAATCAATAAACAATGTATTTCTGTACATAATCAATAACTTATGAAGAATATCTTATCAACCACAATGGGATAAAATCAAAGACTGGCAGAAGATGGATGCTTAAGAGAACAGATCTTTCCTGGAATTGATGTCTTTCATCCTGTTTATAGACTGCTACATCATCGTCAGCATCACCAATGCCAGTGCTATGTAAAAAGCATTCATGCTAGTGCTGTATAAAGAAAATAGCCATTGCACTTTGTAAAGTGGTTGGCATTAGGGAGGGCATCCAGCTGTAGAAGCTATGCTAAAAACAGAAGCCTGGTGCCACCCCACCAGCCTCCCAGATCCTGTCAAACCATCCGACCCATGCCAGCATGGAAAACTGGCATTAAATGATTTTCCATTCTTGCGTGGGTCAGACAAGAATTTGTTGAAGCAGATTTTCCACAGCTGGATGCCTTTATTGTTGCCAGCCCTCACCTGATTCCAATTAAGGTAATATTTCCCCACGACCAGACATGTTTTCATGGAAGATTGGAAACAAAGGACACTGCTTGCATGATGGTGACACTCATTTACAGCTATCGCATGATGTCAAAGCAAAGAGACAGTAACACACACACACATATATATATATATATATACGTAGAAAATCTGCCCCATGCTAGCATGGAAAAGTGAGTGTTAAAACAATGATGATGATGATATACAATGGATTCCTTTCAGTTTCCATTTACAAACCCACTCACTAAGCTTTGGTTGACCTGAGGTTACAGTAGAAGACAGTTTCCCAATGAGACTGAACCTGGCAAGGGTTCGGTGGTTTGATAGGATCCACTGCACTATGCTCCCGCTTCTGCTTTGGCATGGTTTCCGCAGTTTGATACCCTTCTTAATGCCAACCAACTTGTAACATGCATTGGGTGTTATTTTCATGTTACCTGCACTATTGAAGTCACCATGCAGTTCACAGGACAAGCCCTGGGAGAGCTCATGGGGAAGGGGTTGGCTTAATGCTGGGGAACAAAGGGATTACTATGAGGGAGGGGGAGAGAGAAGGTTATTTATTTATTAAATAAATATCTTACCTGGTAAATATATATGTGTTCAAAATTGTCAGTATTTTTGGTCTTATCCTAAGAATAAAAGAAAAAAGGTTCAAGTAAAACATTAGAGAAATGCTTTCTGTATATTTTACCTCTTCACATCTATGTCTTCATGCTCAAAGAGTTATAGTTTTGTGCATCTAAACCATGAAAGCACTTGGATAAATGACCTTTGCATCTTTAACCTTTTCAATGTCAAGTGAAAATGGCAAGCTTGAATGAATCGAGTGGGTTTAGGTAAAAATTTATTAAACTTAGAGAATAATAAAAATTGTAGCAATGATCTGAATTTATTAGCCAATATTTTTTGATATATTTCCTGTTTATCTTACTATCATGTGGTATGGCTTCCAAAAATTTAAACATCTGCATATTATGTTGAAAGAATCATATATATATATATATATACACACACGCATACATATAAATTTTTCCAGTCTTTCATTTTCTCACACACACAGAGTGAATAAACAGTCCAATTGAGATATTAGGATCAATTTAACTTACAGTTCCAAAAAAAACGACACCAACAAGATCACGATTATTTTGAATAATTTTGTTTTTTAACGTGGATTGGACACACTGAAATAGAAAAAAAAATGGTAGGGTTAAGGTGAAAATATGCTGAAGTCAACAATAATTCAAGCTCATATGTTTGGTGTTAGGAAGGGCATCCAGCTGTAAAAATCCTGCCAAAACTGTTACAGAAGTCTGGTGCAGGCTTCTGCCTGGCCGACTCTTGTGAAACTGTCCCACCCATGTTAGCATGGAAGGCAGACATTAAACAAAGATGATGATGATGATGATGATGATAAGAGCATCTTACTGTATTTTATGGCATACAAGCAACATGTATAATTTAAACAAAAATGAGCCAAGAGAATAACTCAGAGTGGACAGTGGCACATATTTGAATAATATAGACAAATATAGGTATACTGAATACCATACAACATCAGTTCTTGATTTATTAAATTTATCTCTATCTCTAGAGAATGCATCAGAATTACCAAATGACAAATAAGACTAGTTTTATTTGAGAAAAAGAGATACTCCCCAAGATTCAAGAATTCTTCAGAGTCGACATGTCATTAAGGAAAAGGAGAGGCTCATTGTCCCAAGACGAGAGGACAGTCAAGGATGTGTTTCTGGCTCAATAGCCATCATCAGTACAAGTTCATTTTTGTTTAAATTACACAAATTACCTAAGCCATTAATGTGTTCTACTTTCTTTTGTACAAGTCCCATGGCCACTGGAGATGAAGTCAAATAATTATCATGTTGATGATGGTTATTGAACCATAAGCATATATCCACAACGGTCCTCTTAACTCCAGGCAGTATGACCCTCCTTTTCTTAATGCCATGTTAACAGAGAGAATTCTTGAACCCTGAGATTATCTCCCCTCTGCAAATGGCGCCAATCTTTGTTGTTTGTTCCTTCTCGAGCCTTGCCTGGCTCATGAGGGCCAGTTTCCTGGTTTCAGTGACGTATAGGTTCCCCACCTGGATGGGACGCCGGTCTGTTGCAGGTGAGCCACTAGATGCAGGAGGAAAGAGTGAGAGAAAGTTGTAGCGAAAGAGTCAGCAGAAGTTCGCCATTACCTTCTGCCAGGGCCACGTGGAGATTAGGTGTTTCACTGAGAAACACACACATTGCTCGGTCTGAGATTCAAACCCACGATTCCTCGACTGCAAGTCCGCTGCGCTAACCACTAGTCTATGTGCCTCCACTGATCTTAATTACCATTTGGTAATTATAATGGACCTTCAACAGCAATGGGACCCATCTAAGATTTTGTTACTAAAATTTATGTGCAATAAATTGTTTGTAATTGTAGAAGTTGGTTTGGGGGGTATAAA
>NC_068987.1:5054185-5062669 GCF_001194135.2 Octopus bimaculoides
GAAGTATTTCAGCCTCAAACAACTGATAATTCTATAAAAAGCTTCTACAGAGTCAAAAATAGAATATAGTTAAAGGCATTTGGAATGGAGTTCCCACTATACAGGTGAGCATTCATTCTGGATAACATCCAAGAAAAAAAAAAGAAAAACAAAAAAAAAACAGCCACATACATGCTTGGCATTTTTTATTTACCAACGTCTATTTCTTCTACCACAACCACAACAGCTAGTTTTTTCTGAACTTGCCAACTTCAACACCACTCCATACTACTCACTGAACTAACAAAGAGGTCTCTAAATAGTTGTTCAGCCTGCTGGAAATTAGAAATTAGCAATTAGGGTGGCTGTGTGGTAAGAAACTTACTTCCCAACCACATGGTTCTGGGTTCAGTCTCACTGCATGGCACCTTAAGCAAGTGTCTTCCACTATAGCCTCAGGCCGACCCAAGCCTTGTGAATGGATTTGGCAGACAGAAACTGAAAGAAGCCCATTGTGTGTGTGTGTGTGTGTTTGTTCTCCACCACCACTTGACAACTAGTGTTGGTATGGTTACACCCCCGTAACTTAGTGGTTCAGTGAAACTGAACCCAGAACCTTGTGATTGGAAAGCAAACAACTCAACCTTGTGTGTCTGATGACAATATTAAAATGTAAGAAAGGAACCCTAACTTAATAATCCAACTATCATACACTTTTTTTTTATCATCAGATACCAATAAAATTTTTTTGAAAAGCTGCAGGGAACAAATTAGTTTCTCACCTGTATGCATGTCGTGAAGAAATTCTCATCATCATCTGAGAACATGCTTTTGTTGCAATCAATTAGAAAGATCATTCCATCTTTAGAATTGTAAATAATCTGAAAAGAGATTGATTTAATTACCTTGATGTTATTAATTACTCTATTACATGGCATAAAAGATGCACTCCAATTATAGTAGCAAGAACAAAATTAGCTTATAGAAAGCCAAACTGAAGGGCAGTATGGTTAAACTTCTAAATATACAAATGTAAAACTAAATCACTGACATTCACTGATTAAGAAGAAAAGAAAATTTTTTGATAAATTGGAATATATATCTTACTTTTTCTTCAGCAACATCTTCGTCTTCAAGGTCATCTTTGAATCCAAAATGGTAAGAGTCCATTTTCCTGAGTCCATAAATATAACAGTAAGCCAATATATATTTTATCCGAAATTGTTGATTTTATTTTTGACTTAACAACAGTAAAACAATAACAACTAGTAAATACTTGGTTTAAATTTTGGCCCAAGGCCAACAGGTTGGGGGTGGTGGTGCTAAATTGATTGCATCGGCCCTAGTACTCAACTAGTACTTATTTTATCGATCCCAAAAGGATGAAAGGTAAATTAACCCAGGCAGAATTCAAGCTCAGGACATAAAGACGGTTTGCCCCCTCCACCAAAACCGGTGGTCTTGTGCCAGTATCAGAAACCCATAACGTATAAATCTATAACTGTGCTATAGGTATTACAGTGTTTGTTGGTCGCATATAAATCAATAAAATACATTTGAATATAGCGCCAAACTATTTTAAGAGTTACTTTGACACGAAAAAGTCAAAGTCGTTCGAAACGTTAAGGCCTCAAGAAAATTGCCGAACTGTTATAATACTTCCATTCAAACTTCGTTGAATTTTATGATTGATTTTGTATAGGACTTTATGATACCTGTGGAGCATCTCCTCCCATTATAGGACCTTCCAAATATTCAATAAAAATTCAACTGCCTCATGTTGGGGAAAAATACCTCCGTAGTTAACTTTGTAAATCTCATATAATTTATCGAGTCGATGATAGTGGGGCAACTTTGGCTGTAATGCTTTCTAATTTAGGCACAGGTAACTTTGAGGGGAGGGTTAAGTGGATAACATCGCCCCAGTACTCGAAGGGTACTTTATTTTGTCAACCCCGATGAGATGAAAGGTAAAGTTGGTGCCGGCGGGATTTGAACTCAGAATGTAAAGAAGTGCTGCAAGAAATAATGTTTTGCATTCGGGTATAAGTAAACCAACCGGTGGAGATGGAGTATATGTAATCTGGGTATACCCCCCCCCCTTTTAAATTTTGTTTTTTTTTACGGAATCCTATGTTTAAGACCATGGAGAATCCGATTCTGAAAAAAAATTTTCAAAAATCTCAATTTCAAAATTTCGATTCCCCCCCACCCCGGTTTTTATATAGATCAACAGGGTAAACCTAACCCTAACACTAGTTTTGTGAGATTTGGCTGTTATTTCTAGCATGTAAATAGCCTGCTTGGTGGGGGGGGTGAATTGAAATTTTTCAAAAATTTTTTTTTCAGAATCGGAATCTCCATAGCCTAAAACGTGGGATTCCGTAAAAAAAAATTAATAAATAAGGGGGGTGGAAAGGTTCAGATTATATATAGTCCATCTCTACCAACCTACCTACAAGGAAGCAGTGAAAGATGTGAGATTCCAGTTATTAATCAATGCAGTGATTGATACCCTACGGGACCGTTTGGTAGCGAGAGAGGTGGAATGCAGTTTAATAATACTAAAATACCAATGATGAAATAACAAAGACGATTAGCAGTATCAAATTGTTGCATCTACCACATTTATAGACAGTATATAACACACTTGTACCTGTTCTGCCGAACTTCGGACTTCATCATAACTTAGTAAAGGAGGCAGGAGATATTATAAACACTTGTCCAAAGAACCACTTAGTCTCAGAAAGTAAAGGGTAACTTTAACGTCTCTTCAAAGAGTGTCCCACTCCGTACTTTCTATCAATGTTATTAATATACAAAAATAAAATCATACTCTGTGGAATAACCCCCAATATATTTGCTAATTCTTCGTTATATTGATATAAACACATACAATGCCTACTATATTTTTGTATTCGTAATAATATCGATAATCGATTATTCAACAAAGTAAAACAAATTAACCCCATATAAGTTTAAAAAACAACATATATATGCCTGTGTGTGTGTCTGCATGTGTATGTCTTTACAATTAAACAACATTGACTATGAATAAGTAATTTTTACCGTAATTATCTGAACGACAGTACGCCTTCCAAGTTGTTTGATTGAATCAATATTTGTTATAAACGAGGAAACGGAAGTGTGACAAAAACGGCGCCAAATTAATCAACAGAAAACTTCATTTTCAAACTTAGTTGCCTGTCTTTTCAATCATATTTTATTTAATATTCGAGATTTTTCAATAGATATCTCTGATATTCAAATTTCGGATGTCTATTCTATCAATAGTACTTTACTTATGTATGAAGCGTCGTTATATTTTGCGAATAAGACAATTACTCCGTTTCTGTTATTAATGAAAGGAATAATGTCATTAAGAAAAAGGTAATCTTCCAGTTTCGAGAGGTAAATGAAATAAATAAAAATATTCAAGGAAATAACTGAACGATTTACCAGTATTATCCGTACTACTTTTTCTCTAAAACAGCATGCGACGGAATTTTTTTTTTAATAAAAGTTTAAAATGTTTTTTTCTTTTTACAAACAGCATGCGACGGAATTTTTTTTTTAAATAAAAGTTTAGGGTTTAGGGTTAGATGTTGTGCAGCCGGTCTTCCACGAAGCATTTTCGATTTCTCATAAGAAACTATGATATTTATTCACGTGTGTGATTTATATATAAACAGTTAACGTCAATCAAATCACGTGATTTATTTATAAACAAAGTAGTACGGATAATACTGGTAAGACGTTCAGTTATTTCCCTTGTATTTTATTTACTTTTTTAACCTCTCGAAACTGGAAGATTACCATAGATATATATATAGATATAAATTTCATTTGTAACCGCTGACCAAGAATGAAAGCTAGTGACGAGACCGGAAATTTTCTCAAGACGGTACAGAACGAAATGGGAGACCGCATAGAAAGAGCGCATGCGTACCTCCATCCAAGCCGCCATCTAAGATTTTGTTTTGTAAAAAGCCTCAGAACCGTCGTCTTTGTCGGAGATAAAAAGTTACGCTGGAACCACAATCATGTCGTACAATTATGTGGTAACCGCTCACAAACCTACGGCAGTCAATGCCTGTGTCACTGGTAAGAATAGCATCAACAACAACTTTCCCAGAAACAAAAAACAAGCACACACCTCTTAGATATTCTCTGATATTTGTGTTTGATGAGGTCTTTTAATAAATTTCCCGCTGCTCCTTCTCATCACTTCCAATTACTTTGGCCCTTAGCCTTTTATAACTCACTAAATTCATACGAAAACAATTATTCTTAAAAGAGATAAGATTCATTAAATTCTTTCCATATTTCGAAAAAAAAAAAAGAAATACTGTTTCTTTATAATTTGTTTTATTTCTTTACATTTTTTTTGTTATATTTCTGTAATTTCAAAAAATTCGTTAAATTGTTTATATTTATATTTATATATTTAATTATTTCTTAATTTTATTTCAATTCATTAAATTTGAAGAAGTAAAAAATCTCTAATAAACTGAGGACTGCAAACCGGTTTCGATTCTCGGTTAAGACCATTTCACTTGGTTCTTTTATTTCTTTTAAAGCACTCCTGATCTTCGTTCTTTTAATTTGAAAATACCAATTTAGAGGAGATGGCACATTTACAAATTATTAAAACGCGCATATTACACACAGAAACATGTAAATAATGTGCATCTTATCAATTGGAAAACACGATGCATTTTAAAGGATACTTGAAACCGCATTTTCTCAACAAATTTGGTTATGTCCACTTTTTTATGTTTATAGAAAGCCTTAACTTTTTGTACATACTTTGATTCAAGTCTAGATTTCATTATTTTTTTTTACATTAAGGGCTGCATTCCTTTACTTAAAAGGTCCACCACGGATTGAGACAGTTGTAGCTACTTTAAAAACCTTTGAGAAATGCAAGAACGCCAAATGATCCCGTTTCTCAACTCTAATAATAGACAAGACAAAATAATGATGGCAATAAGATTGTTTTTCTGCCTTAAAGATAAATTTCGTACGAGTTTGGTGAATTATGTATTAAGATAGGCAAGTACTTGGTGAGCTAATAATCACTATATTTATTAACAAGTTCTGTCTATATTGCATAGCTATTTCTATACAGTTCATTAATTTTTTGATTTAACAAGCACCTTTTCGTGCACTTAACACGTTTTATGTGTAGATTTAAGTTTCGTAAAACGAAAACAATACTGTTTTTTCTTTGTTTTGCGAACATTAAACCGTCCCTGTTTATTGGTATTTTGTAAACAATTTCGAAATACGTATGGGTTTAGTTGTCTCTCTTGGAACCCTGATGTTGCACCTAACAAAGGTGTGTTTGGAATTTATGTTCAACTGACTACACAGACTGATTATCGTATTACAAATATCGAAGATCGTTGACTGTATATTTTTCAAATATATTCGATCATCTTCACTCGTAAACATATTTTTCGCTATGACCTCTATTGTGTACGTCCGTATATTATTATTATAGGAATGTCCTGCTCTTTTCGCTCGTAGGTTTTGATTCAAAGTAAATATAACTTTAAAAAATTACCGAGATGATTTCAGAAATTAAAGGAGGACTAAATCTCCACCTTGCAAAATTCTGATAACAATTAGATATTTCAAAAACATTAAAAAATGCGGTACTATTTTGTACGTACACAAATATGTACAGCACAAGTTTAAAACATAAACTCTTAGTAATCTATAATGTCTATCATATTTTGATTTACAAAATTACGAACGATATTTAAAAAACATAATCCCCATTCATTCATTTTCTTTTCCCACTAACGTTTTAATTTTATTTTTCAAATTTACTTCACGTGTGTTTATTGGTACCTATTTACAAAAAATGAATACCCTTATTTATATATATTCTGATTTAGCTCTTGCATTTTATCTTTTTTACTCTGTTTATATTTTCAGTATTATTATTGTCGTGAGGGAATTTACCAGCAAATAATCGTTATTTTTCTTTATGCAAACATTATTCCTTATGAAGCCTCGTTCAGATTTATAGGAGTCGAGAAAAATATCTTGTAGCATTACTATTGTCAGTAGTTCAATAAGTCTGAAGCTTGTGGGCATAGATTGCTAATAGTTTTACATTTATGTTCTTGCCAATTAGTAAATAAACTGCTTTCTTAATGAAAACGTTGCAAATTTATAGTTGAGGGGAATGAGAGCGTGGGATCTTGTTACTTTGCTAGAAGGTGAGAATATCTTAACAGCAAATACGTTTTTGGGGTCAAATTTTAAGTTATTTGTCCTCATCCTGGCTCACACATATGCTGACCAACAACAATACCAATTTTTATTCTCCCCGCAAATTTATGGTTTCGTGTCACTGCGAAATACATGCGTTATGTCTTATCTAATAAGTTCGGCGGATGACCGAATCAATATTACTAACATTGACCACTACAAGTAATCTCACATTCCAGATTCTATTCAGAATGGAATTCTCACTGGGGAGTATAGGATATAATATGTACTAGTCAAATACTGGGGTCTTTTTTAAATGATTATGCAATCCCTACTCATATATTGTTTAGGGTTAACTCTTATCAAGCAAGTGGTTGGAATGGTAGTACCGGGTTACGTCCCTTTACATTCGGAGTTCAAAATCCGACCGAAGTCTATTGTCTTTCTTTAAATTAAATAACACTCGTTAATCAATTGCACGTCCCCTACAATATTTTGGCAAAGTTAAAATTAGTTCCCCTCCCCTGGTTTAATAATCCTATATTAGAGTTGCTGTTGTTGCCCAGCAGCAGGTCAGCTCTGAGGGGACAGGTTGTTAACCGGATGTTCACCACTTGGTGTTGGATACCTTTGGAGCAAACTGCAAGACTTTTGCTCTTCTTTACAATAAACCGTTTTGTTCCCTTTCAACTATTATTACCACGAAAAATGTTGGTTCTAAAACATTGTCTTTATTTGGTGCTTAATCTTGGCCAGTCGTGGGCAACCTGCGGCCCAAGGGGTTTCTGAGTGGCACGCCTAACGAAACATGACCATGAATTTTTTTAATAGTGTAGCCCACCTAATAATGAACCATGCCTCATGTGGTCCACTTCTCCAAAAAGGTTGCCAATACCGATCTAGATTCCTCACGCTACTTAGAAATTCTAATTTGGTAAAGTAGTTTTTGGAGGTATTTTGTTTTTAAAAAAAACTGTTCTTGTTTTAAGTTAACCATTTGTATAGTTAAATTGATTAGCAATCACAACTAGAGGTCCTTTTGTTGGAGTAAAGTGAGAGGCACTGGTGAATGACATAAGAGAGTAGGCTTCCAGTGGATTTGGTTCTGCAGAAGCCATACTGGTGGCCACTGAAGGAGAGAGGAATTCAAGGTGATGGAGTATATCATCATCATTGTCATTTAATGTCATGTTTTCCATGTTGGCATGGTTTAACGGGAGCCAGCAGTGAAGGTGGAGGCTTTTTCCAGTAGGATACTGTTAAATGGATCCATAGTTGCTTAGAAGAGGAGGAAAGAAAAGATGATTCTTCCAAGTTGGTGGAACCAGAAGGATAGACCTTTGTTTCTGACATGCTCTCCTTTTGTGTTCAACCCACATTGCAACTCTTCAGACCTTGCATGATATTCCCGTTGGTCCTAGTTTCAAATCCCATTGGTCCAGGTTTCACTTCTAAAAATTATGGTAAGCCTTTTGATAGCAGTGATGCTCATATACATGCATACATGTTGCATAGCAAAAATTTCACAAGTGGAGTCAGTTTTGCAAAAATTATTTCTAACAATAAAAATTTTGAATTTGAACCGAGTTCAGTGCAAGTAGTCTTCTTACACTTGGTTTGGAATGGTTTCTAAATCCATATCTGATGTTTCTCCACCTTCACAGTCTCATTATCAAGAATTGAATATATTTGGTGTTTGTATTGTTTTTTTTATATACTGATTGAATTTGTTTAGACTTTCTCGCTAAAGGTTTATTGAGCCTTAGCAGTCACATGTTAATTTGTTTGTCAAGGTTAGATTTTTAGCACGAGGTTTTTTTGTTTAAATTCTTTTTAATTTTTATTTATAAAAAAAATTTTTGTTAAATTTTTGGTGTGTTTGTGTGGGTATTGTATTGCAAATAACAGGTAAAATAAGCATCGGAGATGCTTTGCCCATGCTGTAACTGCAGGAGCTACTCAGAGCTTTGCAAGCTTTTCTAAATCCATAGCAGTGCTGGAAGCTTTCCTGTGCTGTTAGCATTTTAATGTCCACTTTTTCATGCTTGCGTGGGTCAGATGGGATTTGTTAAAAGCAGATTTTCTATAACGGGATGTTCTTCCTGTCACAAACCCTCACCTATTTTCAAGCAAGGTAATATTTCCTCATGGCCAGACTGGAAACAAATGACATTGCTTGTATGATTGTGATGCTCATTCACAACCATCACACATCAAGACTAACACATGCACACACACACACACACACACACACACACACACACACACACACACACACAC
>NC_068987.1:5063180-5066234 GCF_001194135.2 Octopus bimaculoides
TAGACGGAAACTGAAAGAAGCCTGTTGTATATATATATATATATATATCATCATCATCATTGTGTATTTTAGAAATAGTCACAAGGAAACGTTTACTGATAAGCATCTTTTAAAATTCTGAATTTTTCTTCTTCCAGGAAATTTCACTTCACCTCGTGACCTTAATCTGATTATTGCCAAAAATAACCGCATGGAGATATATGTTGTCACTCCTGAAGGTTTGCGTCCAGTCAAAGAAGTTGGTATTTATGGTCGGATAGCTGTTCTGGAGCTTTTCCGTCCACCAGTAAGTAACAGCCTTCACATTTTACTTTCGTTTCATTGAACTTTGAATTTCATTTATTGATTAAAGAAAAAAAAAAAGTTTGGATGTATTCTAATCACAGAAAAGTAAGAAAAATGAGGAAATTCCTGAAAAATGTTTGAGTTCCATCATCATCATCATCATCATCATCATTTAACGTCTATTGTCCATGCTGGCATGGGTTGGACGGTTTGACCAGGACTGGTCAGCTGAGGGGCTGCACCAGACTCCAGTCTGATTTCCATGTTTGTCATTTTTATGAGCATGGCCGATGCCAGTGCCACCTGACTGGCACCCATGCCAGTGGTATGTAAAAAGAACCATTTAAGCTTAGCTGATGCCACTGGCACCTGTGCTGGTGGCACATAAAAAGCACCCTTTGAGCGTGGTTGGTGTCAGTGCCACCTGACTGGTACCCACTATATTTTTGGAGTGGCTGGCGTTAAGAAGGGCAGGGGAATTTACAATGTCTGCTAGTATCCTTGAAATTTTATAATTCTATTTATCTTTCCACTGTTGTGAAAATAAATTTGTCCTCTCTTTTACAGGGTGAAGAGAAAGACTTCATGTTCCTGCTGACATCACGCTACAGTGCTATGATCTTGGAATGTCAGCAGGAAGGGGACAACATTGACATCATAACCAAAGCTCTTGGATCAGTGCAGGTGAGATATATATATGTTCTTATAACTGGTTCTGTGTTGTCAAAGGAAGTAAAACAGTCACTGTAAAAATGTTGTCTGCTCCTCCCCCCAAACATATACATGCAGTTACACATTTCTACATAAAATGTATTTATGAGGATGAGGAGATATGAAGTTGTGACAGTCATACGTTTCCCAGTTATGCAAAGGATGTATTTGTGTGTGGGAGATAGTGTGGCACTGTGCTAATCTACTGTTGTTTGTCAAACTTTGCAGTCCTCTAGTGTTATTTGTCAAGCATTGCAGTGTCCTAGTGTTGTTTGCCAAACATTTTAGTGCTCTGCTGTTGTTTGTCAACATTTTAGTGCTCTGCTGTTGTTTGTCAAACATTTTAGTGCTCTGCTGTTGTTTGTCAAACATTTTAGTGCTCTGCTGTTGTTTGTCAAACATTGCAGTCCTCTAGTGTTGTTTGTCAAAGTGCTCTAGTCAGACATTGCTTATGTACTGTACTATTTGATATGGAGTTGCACAGACCATTCACTATAAGCCATTGAAAATGTTTGATTGGTTAGTTCTGTGCCATGACTATTGGATTAATGTTGTGACTATTCAAAATTACATCAGTGTCTGAAAGTGAAACTGTCAGTCTAACTCCAGTTGGTTGTCTTTTGGTTTTCCATGAAATGTGTTAGAATCAGGCAGTTTTTTTATTCGATTTGTTGTGTTTCTGTTTCAGGATAGAGTCGGTCGCCCATCAGAGACTGGAATCATTGGAATTATTGATCCACTTTGTCAGGTGATAGCTTTGAGACTTTATGACGGCCTTTTGAAGGTCATTCCACTGGACAAAGACAGAGAATTGAAAGCTTTTAATATACGGTGATTATTTTTTGATCTTTCCTCTATCAATACATTTCTTTTGTATTTGAATTGTCTTTTATCGATCACATCTCATAGTTAAAGCAAAGACTGTTGTGTTTGTTGATTTCTAGTTTTAAGCTCATGGTTTTTCAAGATACATTCTTCCATTCTTTTACTTGCTTCTGTGATTTGACTGTGGCCATGCTGGAGCACTGCCTTTCAGTCGAACAAATCGACCCCAGGACTTATTCTTTGTAAGCCTGGTGCTTATTCTATCAGTCTCTTTTGCCGAACCGCTAAGTTATGGGGATGTAAACACACCAACATCAGTTGACAAGCGATGGTGGGGGGGATAAACACAGATACACAAACATATATATATATATATATATATCTGATGGGCTTCTTTCAGTTTCCGTCTACCAAATCCACTCACAAAACTTTGGTCAGCCGAGGCTATAGTAGAAGACACTTGTCCAAGGTGCCATGCAGTGGGACTGAACCCGGAACCATGTGGTTTGGATGCAAGCGTTTTACCACACAGCCACTCCTGTGCCTCACGAATTTGCATGTCAAGTTCTATTTTTACAAAGTTTCAGTCATTTGACTGCGGCCATGCTGGAGCACTCTCTTGTAGGGTTCAGTCAGACAAATCAACCCCTGTATTTATTTCTTAAGTCCAGTTCTTATTCTATCAGTCTCTTTTGCTGAACTGCTAGAGTACTGGGATGTAAGCAAAGAAAACTGATACAGAGGGGGTTAGTCTTAGACCTACTGCCGGCGACTTCAGCGGTCATGGTGTGATAGAGTGACACCACATTTTGAGACCAAGCCAACCTGTGTAAGTTTCAAAATAAAACAAAATGAGGGTTGATATTTGTAAATAACGATTGCTAGGGCATCAGTTGCAGTAAGAATTATGATGTGCTCTGTGAATCACATATGATATATGTAAAAAGCACCATCCGAACATGGCCAATGCCATTGCCTCCTGACTGGCTCCTGTGCTGGTAGCACATAAAAAGCACCTATTCATTATATATATATATATATGGCCGTTGCCAGTACCGCCTGACTGGCTCCTGTAGGATTTTCGAGCGAGATCGTTGCCAGTGCCCCTGGACTGGCTTGTGCGGGTGGCACATAAAAGACACCATTTCGAGCGTGGCCGTTTTCGTGCGGGTGACACGTAAAAGCACCCACTACACTCTCTGAGTGGTTGGCGTTAGGAAGGGCATCCAGCTG
>NC_068987.1:5066685-5078888 GCF_001194135.2 Octopus bimaculoides
ATATATATATATATATATATATATATATATATACATATATATATATATATATGTGTGTGTGTGTGTATATATTCATCTGTAACAAAGTTATGCTGATTTGGCTCTTAATTTTAAAAATTCTGCTTTATTTTCAGCTTAGAAGAACTGACTGTGATAGACATACAGTTCTTACATGGCTGCCAGGTCCCTACTATTATTCTTATTTACCAGGTAAGCTTCTTGGTGTTTGTTGTTAATGTTTGTTATTATTATTATATTCCCCATTGTCATCTTCATCATCATTTAATTTCTGTTTTCCATACTGGCATGAATTGGACAGTGCAACAGTAAGTGGCAAGCTAGAGAACTGCACCAAGCTCCAGTGTCTGCCATGGCATGGTTTCTGTGGGTAGATTCCTTTCTTAATGCCAACCACTTTGCAGAATGTGCAGAGTGCTTTTTATGTGACACTGGTACCAGTGAAGTCATCAAGTAACTTGATCCTTAATTGAAAGGGGGGAGTAGTATTGAGGGTGGCGGCTTTCTGCCAGAGATGAGTGATTAATGTATGATAGAGAGAGAGACAAGAGCAGGTGTCTTGCTGTAGGGAGGTATGTGGTTACTCCAGTTGGGAAAGAGAGAAAATAGTGGTAAAGATGTGTCAGGGCAGAACCTCAAGTTACAGGATGGGGAATTTAGGACCAAGTGGTTCAGAGGATTAGACAAGGTGGCTGTTGTTGCAGGACAATTTTATGTTGGGGGATAAGGGGTTAAAGTATGAGAGAAAGAGGTGGGGAGCAAAACTGGTTCTTGTTGTATTGGAGCCAGACATTGTGTATTTTGTCTTGTGTTTGCTAATATGGATATACAAATGGCAAAATGTGGTAAACAGTAATTGATACCGCAAATGGAATCCTGTGTGGCCCATACCAGCAAAGATGAACAGGTGTTAAGATAGTGATGGTGAAGATAAAAAAAATTCCAATTAAGTATATATTTGATTGTTTGTGATCTTCTGATGTTTCTTTTTTGTAGGACCAACATGGGAGGCATGTAAAAACTTATCAGATTGGCCTTCAAGAGAAAGAATTTCAGAAAGGACCATGGAAGCAAGACAATGTAGAAACAGAAGCCTGTATGGTTATTGCAAGTGAGTAATTTATGTCTAAAGCTTTAAGAGATAAAATGGTTTTTGAGGGACGGTGTTGAATAACTTTGTTGGTAGCTGTGAGCTCATCTATTGTTCTTGAATAAGATATTTATGTCATAGTTTATGAAAAATGAGAAAGTTATATGGGAAAAATTAGGTTTCATCTGTTAAATACTATTGTAACTATGTTACAGTACAGGATCCACCTTAGAGTCAACCTGTGAAAGGGACAGTCTAGAAACTGCTATCAACTTGCCTCCTTAGCTGAAGGCATACCTGTGTGAGTGGGTTGCTCATATCTGTTTTGTGTACTAAATTTTAGCCTGATTTAAAATATTGCATTACCTTTTTGTCCTACTCAACGTTTAATATTTAAACGTACACTCTTACATTTTGCAACCCATTTGAAAGACCCATATTTACATATAGATCCTTTTGGCCAAAAGCTATCATCTAAAAAACCATTTTTCTCTTACAGTCCCTGAGCCATTTTGTGGAGCATTGATTATTGGACAAGAGTCAATCACATATCACAAAGGAGACAATTTTATTCCCATTGCACCACCAGCAATAAAAGTGAGTGTGTACGTATGTAGACGTTGTGAACGCAGGAGGTTTATGTCTATGTATTGTGAGAATATGGTTGCGTGGATTTTTTTTATCTTTTCCTTTTCTACCTATTAGAGTAACTTCTCTTTTATTCAACGGTTTTTCATAGCGTCTGTTGCTATTAATAGCTGATGAGAATGTATCGTAACTCTTCGCTTCGACATTTGAAACTCTGAGTACTATAGTCACAACCTTTTACTGTTCTAAATTACAACATATATAAATAATCCTCTATTTCTAATATCGAGGTCTTGTTCTTTTGTTGTTACTTTTTATTATCATTATACATATATTTTTTAATTCTGACATTTTATTATTATAACTGTAAGTGGAAAGATAAGTGGTATAAAGTACCACACTTAAACTATATAGTAACCAGGCAATCAAGAATTTTAACCTGTTAATTAATCTGTTTTAAAGAAGCTAAGCCTTGAAGTTTAGACGAGTATTATATTCCTGTTCCTATAAGGAAATGAATTATAGCTTTATGTGTAATAACTGTTTTTCTTTAATGTCACAGCAAAGCCCTTTAACATGCTATGGTAAAGTGGATGGATCCCGCTACCTGCTTGGTGATATGGCCGGAAGACTTTTCATGCTGTTTCTTGAAAAAGAGGAGAAAATGGATGGCACTGTTGTAGTAAAGGATTTAAAAGTAGAACTCCTGGGTGAGGTAAGTTGCATAAAAGCTTGGATTATGTTTCTTAAATTGGTGATCTGGCAGTTTTGTTAGCATGCTGGACAAAATGCTTTGTGGCATTCCTTCCAGCTTTACATTCTGAGAGTTCAAATCCCACTGAGGTTAACTTTGCTTTTTATTCTTTCTGGGTCAGTAAAATAAGTATGTATTCAGTACTGGGATTGATGTAATCAACCAACCCCCTCCTCCCAAAATTGCTGGTCTTGTTCCAAAATTAGAAACAATTTTTTTTTTGAAACCTGGGCACTTAATATTATATCTTCAGACTTTCATTGATTTAACATCATTGTAATTGTTCTGAAATAGAGTACTTAATGATGAAATTGCTTGTCTAAACACTCAGATTCTTAGTAAAATTTTCACCATCATACTGGATACAAAGATAGGTTCAGTTATTATAAATATATCGAACCTGCTGTGATGTAATCATTGTAGTTTAAGTATGTCTAGAGCATCCTTAGCTATAAGTGCAAAGCTTGGCCATGTGGATATGGAGTTTGTTTTGTAATTGAGGTTTCATGTTTGGTCTCACAGTGTGGCACCTTGAATAAGTCTCTTCTACTGTTGGGTCGAGTGAAATGTGGTTGATAGAATCTGTATAAAAGCCTGTTTGTATATATATATATGTGTGTGTGTGTGTGTATCTCCTTGTAGGGTAATATTTCCCCATAACCAGACATATCATTGAAGATTAGAAATAAAGGATATTGCTTGCATCATGGTGACACTTGCATACAACTATCATGTGATGCCAAGGAAAGAAGACTGTAAAACACACACACACGCATATACATAATGAGATTCTTTCAGTTTCCATTTGCCAAGTCCACTTGGCTTTGTTTGGCCTGGTGCCACAGGAGAAGACACTTGCACAAAGTGCCACACTGGGACTGAGCTGAAAACCATTTTGGAAGCAAATCTCTTCTGCAATTTTAGAAGTTGTATTCTCTAAAATTTTGGCGCTCTTAAAAGTCTTACCTCTTCTTCCTAATAAATTTGCTCATTAATGAATTAACATTAAAAATGGATCTTAGCACAAAATAATATAAAACTGAATGAGTTTCATTTTATTTAGAGATTTTGAAATATTAAATCTTATTTTATATCCTTTTATCACACTTTCTGCATGTTCTAATTGAAATGTAAAATAGTTCATAACTACTACATTGATTGGATGCATTAAGCATTCATATTGTAATTTTGTTTATTTAGTTCATTATTAATACCTCTGAACTAAAACTTTCATTTCTTTTTTTCCCTCCTTTTAGACAACAATTGCAGAATGTATTACTTACTTGGATAATGGAGTTGTATACATTGGTTCCAGGTTGGGAGATTCTCAGTTAATTAAGGTAAGTTTTATTATTATTGAGTTAGAAAGCAATGCATGCCATCAAAGTGACACTGGGGTAGAAATATACGAAACCCAATATACCCATCATGATTACCCATCTGATAAGAGTACACCAGGCACATGCATCACAACCATATGTGTGTGACACGGTGATCTCATATCAAGATAAACAGCACATGACATGTTTTGCGTTTATAATATAATAAATATATACAACTTATAAAAATAATAAAAAACAATACACTGTATTGTTTCTACTTCGTAGATTTTCACCTATTGCAGGGGGTTTTGGAACATAACACCTGCAATAGTCGAGGGATTACTGTATCCCCTTTATATTTTTTACCTTCAGACCAGAAGAATTTTAGAAATGGTATGAAGAAGCTCAGGAATTGTTAGAATGTGGTCATTGGTAATGACGACAACCATCTTAATGCATTTTAACAAAATATGAACTTTAGAGATCTTTTCTTCTTACTCAATATTTAGATATTATACCTATGTTTATATATATAAGCATGTGTACATACATACATGCATACTTGAATGTATGTATACGTATATACAGTAAATTATTGTTGATGATTTTGATTTTAATTTCTGAAATTTTCTATTTTCGTTGACAGTTGAATATCAACCCAAATGATAATGGTTCTTATGTTCAAATTATGGAAACTTTCACCAATTTAGGTCCAATTGTCGACATGTGCGTTGTTGACTTGGAAAGGCAAGGCCAAGGTCAGGTAAGCAGGAGAATTTACATTTTAAGACTTCTCCATCTTCTCCATTCTGTTAAAATCAGTTGTGTTAGTTTTGATTTATCCTTTTATTCAATAGAGTTTATCTTGTGATGCAGTTAACTGTTTAGCATTTAAACCAGTTGTACACAGCCCAAAATATTCGACCCGTCTTGCGTTCAAACTGGCCAGATCCAGTCTCACAGCTGTCATTCTAAATATCAACAATCACATCATTGAAATGTTGAAGCTATGAAATAATGTGTGATTAATTCAAAACAATCATCATCATCATCATCGTTTAACGTCTCTTTTCCATGCTGGCATGGGTTGGATGGTTTGACTGAGGTCTGGAGAGCCAGGAGGCTGCACCAGGCTCCAATCTGATTTGGCAGAGTTTCTACAGCTGGTTGCCCTTCCTAACACCAACCACTCCAAGAGTGTATTGGGTGCTTTTACGTGCCATTGGCACAGGAGCCAGTCAGGTGGTCCTGGCATCAATCACGTTTGGATAGTGCTTCTTATATGCCACTGGCACGGGAGCCAGTAGGGGGTACTGGCATCGGCCACGTTCGGATGGTGCTTTACATTTGACAGTAATCTGAGTGCTAAAGGATTAAGATAATGATTTTGTAAAATTTTTAATTCTGTACTTTTACATGTCCACTAATTGTCTGATAAACATCACATAATTAATTAATTAATTAATTTCAGATATACAATCTGACTCAAGATTGAGTCCAATCTTTAAAAAAATCACATCCATTTAAATGTTTCGGTCACTTCTTCGACATTTTATCACAGAAAATATATCACAGCAGGGCTGAATATATTTAAGGCTTTATCCTGAATTAATATTTATTTCTTTATTGCCCACAGGGGGCTAAACATAGAGGGGACAAAGGGCAGACAGGGATTAAGTCGATTACATCGACCCCAGTACGTAACTAGTACTTATTTAATCGACTCCGAAAGGATAAAATGCAAAATCAACCTCGGCGGAACTTGAACTCAGAATGTAATGGCAGACAAAATACCGCTGAGTATTTCGCCTGGCATGCTAACGATTCTGCCAGCTCACCGCCTTATATTGAATTATTGTAAATAAAAGTCATTATGTAATGGAGATTTGCAAAGTTACTCAGTCTTATGGCTTTTGATAAAAAAGTAAAATGAATATAAACATCTTTCTCCGACATTACATTGCACTCATTTCGGCAATGCATGATACACATTTTGGTTTAGGAAACCTGTTTGAGAAAATGGATACCATTCTTTAACCCTTTTGTTACCATATTTTTGTTGAGATGCTCTGTGTTTCTTTCAATTAATTTTAGATGTAACAAAGAATTTAGTAAAATAACTTAGTTATCATTAAGCTAGGGTTAGGAACATAAATTGTGACTAAGGTTTGGTGGAAGATTTTAATTCAGAACTTCTGAAAACGAGACATTTGTACTACAGAGCCAGGAGCAGTTTCAGCCGGATTGGTATCAAAAGGGTTAAATAATTGAATGATTAGGTTGGAGATGGTATTTAGCACTGAAATATCTTCAATTAAAAATTCATTTTCTATTTTGAATTTGCTGTCAGGCTGCATTCTAAATTGTAAGGGGAAATATATGAGAGAGAGAGAGAGTGAGTTACTTTAGATTTCACTCTGTTGTAATGATGATTTTCAAGAAATAATGTTTACAATCTTGATCCTGATACATTTGATTTTGAATTCTGTTTAGTTATGTTGTTATTATTGTTTTTGTTTGTTTATGCAGTTAGTGACATGTTCTGGTGCTTATAAAGAAGGATCTTTACGAATCATAAGGAACGGTATTGGAATCCATGAACATGCCAGCATCGACCTTCCTGGTATTAAAGGTATGAACATGTTTTAACTTGGTTGCTCCCTCTCCCCAAAATTTCATGTTTATATGTGGGAACTTTGGAACATTCTTGTCGAATGTCTGTTCTAGATGACATGTGTGTAGAATATGTTAGCAAAAAACAAATTTTAATTGTTTGTATTATTCTAGGGAATCATTTTTTTTCTTTGTATTTCATATAAATTTATTCCAGAATATCCTATTTGTATTTTTTCCCAGGTATCTGGCCTTTGAGAGTGGATTCAGAAGTTCATGATAATATGTTAGTGATTTCATTTGTTGGCCAATCTCGGTGAGTTTGTGTTCAAACTTTTTCTGACCTCTGTTAGCTTACTAGAAAAGAGAATTGCCGAAAAACTTGCTCAGTCCTGTCCCTATTACTTGTAAAACACTATCTTCATCTGTCTGTTCATTATTCAATTTCTCCACCCACTGTTCTGGGATAGAATCCTCAGGTACCTCCCTGCCCCGTAGGCTTCTGTCAGAAGCAACCATTATTACACTTTCAGGCTGGATTCCCAACTGAGATAATGGACATCACCCAATGATCTCATTCTTGGTCTACCCCTAGGCCTCCTGCCAGTTGGCTCAGCTTGAAGAATCTGTCTTGTGCTTCTTTCCTGTGATATTCTTAGCACATGTCCATAGTAATGGAATTGTTAGCTTTTAAATTGGAGAAGTGGCTTGCCATGGGTCTTTGAGCTATGGCCTGATCTTTGAGCTTTGCATGTTGTCAAGTAATGTGACTTCAGAGTTCCTTCAGAGAAACTCCTGTTTCATTTGCTTGTCTTCTTGATTGTATTCTTTCAGTCATTACACAAGAGATTCCCTGATCTCCGAGCTTTGATGGAAAGTGTTTCTCCAGTTAGATACAATCAATAGTCTTTATTTTCAGGACACCGCAACTGCCTCATTAATATCTTAGATTTTTCATTTATTTGATTGCAAAAAATAATAAATGGATTAATGTGAGATGATTTTTTATTTCTTGACAGTGTTTTGATGTTTAGTGGAGAAGAAGTTGAAGAAACAGAACTGGCCGGTTTTGATGGCGACCAGGAAACATTCTATTGTGGCAATGTTGATCATAATCAGTTGATTCAGGTGAATATGACTGGCATTATTAGGTTGATGGTATAAGTCTTTGAAAATATCTTCAGTAAGGCACAGCCGTGTGGTTAAGAAGCTTGCTTTACAACTGCATGTGTTTTAGGTTCAGTCCTATTGGACAGTACCTTGGGCTGATCAAAGCTTTGTGAGTAGATTTGGTAGATGGAAACTGAAAGAAGCCCGCTGTATATATATATATATATGGTGTGTGTATGTATATATGGTGTATGTATGTATGTGCTTGTGTGTGCCGTTGTCTTAACACCATATGATGGTTGAAAGAAGCATCATTGTTATAGAAGCAAGGTTGTTCATTTCCAGTCTTCTGTGAAGAATGTATCCAGCCATGAGAAAATATCAACCTTGCTTGAAAAGGATCTAGCTGTATAAAATCTGTCTCAACTAATTCTGTCTGACCCATACAAGCATTGACTAGTGTATACAGTTCTATATCAGTCAAATGTAAATAATTGACTAGTGGACATTAAATGTTGATTGTTGTTTTATGTATTGCAGAAATATATTGACAGGTGTGGTCCTACAATGGTTTTCCTATCAATATATATTCCAGTTGTCTTATTTTTCGAGACATGTTGTGCTAATGGTTGGAAAGTGTTATGTTTTGTTTAGTTTTAAAAATAATATAAAACTTAGAATTCCTTTTAAAAATTGGCTTATATTTAGATTCTGTTTCTGTTTTGGCAATTTCAGGTTACCCCTGCGTGTGTTCGACTTATTAGTGGGAGTAGTAAGAGGCTTGTACAGGAGTGGAAACACCCTGAGAACCGCAATATAAGCGTATGCAGCTGTAATCAGAAACAGTGTGTTGTTGCTGTTGGAAGTGAACTCTTTTATCTGGAAGTACTTCAGGGAGAACTGAAACAAATCAGGCAAGTTGCTCATTTCTATTGAAACTTTGTTTTTAATTAATTTTTGTCATCGTTAATGTTGTTGATGGTTTTGTATCCAGCCATGCTCGAGAAGACCCGTTAAGCCAAGTGAAATCGTAGTCGTGTCCGATGCCGGTGTTGTGTAACTTATTTCTTTATTGCCCACTAGGGGCTCAACATAGGGACAAACAAGGACAGACACAGGGATTAAGTCGATTACATCGACTCCAGTGCGTAACAGGTACTTAATTTATTGACCCTGAAAAGATGAAAGGCAAAATTAACTTTGGTGGAATTTGAACTCAGAATGTAACGATGGGTGAAATACCTCAAAGCATTTCGTCCAGCATGCTAAGGATTCTGCCAGTTTGCTGCCTTAGTAGTAGTAGTAGTAGTAGTAGTAATACTGATTTATTGAATTTTTAAAAATCTTTATTGAAGACCATTTTATATAACTTTCAACTTTGCGTCTTGATCTGTGTTTTAGTAAATCTGTGATGGAATATGAAGTAGCTTGTCTAGACATTGGTCCTTTGAAGGATGGAACAACACATTCTGAACTGTGTGCCGTTGGCTTGTGGACAGACATATCTGCTCGAGTATTACTTCTTTCAACCTTTGAAACTTTGCATGTCGAGATGTTAGGTGGTGGTAAGTAAGATCTTTCATTTTCTTTTTGTTTTGCAAAGGAAACATTGTTTTTATAGACGGTTTGGAGTTTGTTTGTGTACCACTACTTTTATCTTTTTTATATGTTTCCTATTTGGAAATAGATAATAAATATATCCTACTTTTGAAGTAGGAATCTATATTGATAAACACGTCACTTATAACTTACTTATATGTGTTATCATTATACTCCAGCTACATAAACGCCATAGCGAGAAATATATACTCTGAAACGCTAACGGACATTTTATGCGTGCATGTATGTTGAAGATAAATAAATTTGTGTTCTTTTAACCGCTATAAAAGAAATACACAGTTTCATAATTGCAGAAAAAAATTTCATTAACAAGTTGAAGAACGTGAAGAAAGAGAAAATAATTACTACATTAGTTTATTTATGTACATTTAGCATTTATAGTACAATTGGAAAGTAAAATCATTTTGTTGTAGAGAGCTATGACTTAAAATTCACACTAGCTAATCCTTCGTACTAACTACTAGAGTTCACAACAATTCAAATAAGTCTTGCTGGATTTAAGCCATGGAAATGCACTTGCCTGATTACTGGCCACATGGTTGAGTTGAAAGTCCTGCTACAATCAAAGATTAATTGCTTAGTCTGTTTGTCTAACAACAAACTTGACTTGACTTCTGCTGCCTGGTTGACGGATATCATCATCACTTTAACATCTACTTTTCCATGCTTACATGGGTCAAGCAAAATTTATTGAGGGAAATTTTTTACAGCTGGATGCTCTTATTGTAGCCAACTCTCACCTGTTGCCAAGCTAGGTAACATTTCCTCTGATTCTGTAAACTTGAAACAGCTTAATGGCCAGGTATGTTTTCCATGGAAGGTTATGTGCGGTGCCACATAAAAGCACCCAGCACCTTCTGTAAAGTGGCTGGCATTAGGAAGGACATCCAGCTGTAGAAACCAAGCCAACACAGACTGCAGCCTGGTGCTGCTCCCCAGCTTGACAGCTCTGGTCAAACCCTTCAACCCATAACCAGCATGGACAATGGACATTAAATGATGGTTATTGCAAAGTAGCTACACTACTTGCATGAAAGTGGACACTATACAATTATTGCACAATATCAAGAAGGGACCTCCTCCCTGGATATCTCTCAGTTTCTGCCTCCCAAATTCAATCAGAAAACTTTAATTGACCCAATACCGTATTAGAACACGCTTGCTCATGGTTCCACACAAGGGAACTGAATCCCAAACCATGTGACTGAAGCAAGCTGCCAAGATATTTGTTTTAGCAAATGTTTGTTTGTTTGTTTGTGTCTTCTGTAAATTTCCATCTGTTCATAAAATCCTCATTCACCATTCATTTAACTGTTTCTCATTTTGTTTTGCAGAAATTATTCCTCGGTCTATTTTGATAGCAGCATTTGAAGGGATCCACTATCTTCTTTGTGCTCTTGGTGATGGTTCTCTGTTCTATTTTAACCTCAACATAGAAACTGGTAAGGACATGTCCAGGTTTTCTCATTGTTTTAGGTCACCAATGCAAGATTACCATTATTACCTAAGCTATCACCATTGTCACCACCTACATACATTTGCTCCACTCCTCAGCATTTGCTGATATGGAACTTCCAGCATCAGCGCCATCCTGGTAATTATTTATGTCTGCTGCCTTCTTTATTGATACAAAAAAAAAACAAACCCATCTTTTTTTAATGTATTTTAATATGTTGGTGCAAATATCATGTGAATGGTTATGGATCTTGCTGCATGCTTTGACTGGTGAATATTGCAAGCAAGCTGCTGCTGATTATTGGTTAACACCGTCACAACAATAGGGAAAAAGAATCTGGATGGATGGATGGATCCATTGCCATTATTATCAGTACTTAAGGTAGTGAGCTAATTGAGTCGTTAGCATGCCGTGCGAAAAGCTTAGTGGTGTTTTGTCTGTCTTTATGTTCAGGGTTCAAATCCTGCTGAGGTTGACTTGGCTTTTCATCTTTTCAGGGTCAATAAAATAAGTACCAGTTGAGTACCGGGGTTGATATAATCAACATGACCCTCTCCTCTGAAATTGCTGGACTTGTGTCAAAATTTGAAACCATTATTGTTTTATCTTTTACTAAGGCAGCAAGCTGGTAGAATTGGTTGTACTCCTGCTGCCACCACCTTTCAAGCACTCCTTTCCCATTCATCTCCTATAACCCTTGCAGTGCACCCCACCCCGTGACCCTGCACTAATTATTACTATAGCCACTCCTTCCGAGAGCATATGACCCTCTGGAGTCCCTTCCCTGCTCATTTCTTTTTTGCAGGTGTTGATTTACAAAGGTTTAAAAGGAACATTAACAGCACGAGTTTCACTGGTCAAGGAAGACCTGCAGTGACCATGGACCCTTCCCCTTTCTCCAGATCCAGCAAGTAAAAACAAATCAAAACAAAGAAAAATAAAAAAGTATGCACATGTAAGGAACCAAACCAAACCAAACCTAGATGTAAATATTGGTTTGAAACTTTGGCACAAAGCCAGCAGGTTCAGGGGAGGGATTAAGTCGATTACATTGAGACCCTGAAAGGTAAAGTTGACCATGGCAGAATTTGAACTCGGAACATAAAGACAGGTGAAATGCTGCTAAGCATTTTGCCAGGCATGTTAATGATTCTGCCAACTCGATACCTTAACCTAGATATAAATATTACAAAATATTTCATCTTGAAAGATGATGTTAATAATCCAAACTGTGATAATCTCATTAAAACATTTAGACATATAAAAAGCTGTTGTTTATTAAACCTAGTGAATTTTTATTCCAGGGTATCTTTGTGATAAAAAGAAAGTGACCCTTGGCACCCAGCCAACTGGCCTCCGGACATTTCGAAGTCTGTCCACGGTAAATGTGTTTGCCTGTTCAGACCGTCCAACAGTTATCTACTCCAGTAATCATAAGTTGGTATTTTCTAATGTCAACTTAAGAGAAGTCAACCATATGTGTCCATTAAATTCAGAAGGTTACCCTGACAGGTAAGTTGTTAATTTGTGTTCAATTTTTATTATTCTTCAGCCCTGTGGTTCTCAACCATTTTAATAATCTGAGCCAGATCCAAAACCTGGATTCTTTTAGCAAGTTATCCCCCCCCCCCA
>NC_068987.1:5078914-5097037 GCF_001194135.2 Octopus bimaculoides
CCCCCCCCCCCCAAAAAAAACACAAGTCAACTAAAATAGAATTTATTACAGTTGCAGAGGAAAGACCAGCAGGGGCTGCTGGAAGGATGCTTTGACAATAATGTGAATGCTAAAGGGTTAAGCCTCATGTTTCTCAGCAGGAGAATAGTGGCTTTTTGAAATGTGTGGTAACCACTAATTTCTAGTTAAGGGCTCATGGTGGCCCAATTTATTAAGTGTTCTTTATATTTGGGCACTTAAAAAAAAAAGTGATGTTTCATGACTTAAGGAGCTAAGATGATGCTTTTCAATTATACAGTTTGTTTTCCAATCCTCCTGCTCACTTAGAATCCTGAACAATAACCTCTTATAAAAACTATTTAGTAGCTGGTAGAGTTAGCAAGAGGATTAAGTGTTTTTGCCTGAGGACTGGTGATTAGATATGAATTGTCAACCATTTGGCTTGCAAACAAGAACATTAATGACTCGGTTATCTTGGTGAGACTGTACATAGCAGCTGTGGTCAAAGCACACATTTTGATCAGTCATTCAGTTTGTTATTCCTAATAATCCGAGATTCAAACTCAAACTTCATCCAGGAAATGGATCAATTTGTTTTGGTTGGATCCTAAACCACTTTTTTAAAATGGAGATGTAATAGACTGAATAATCTGTTATTATTTTCTTATTTAATAGATCTTTGGGCTAACAGTCACACTCATGTGCTATCTTTGACTATTGTTACTGATTGTTATGCTGCTGTTGTTTCTGTTAGCTGCCAGTCTATTTTCTTGAAAAGTTTTGAGCCTGCTTGCATTCCTTCAATTTCATATGACTAATTTTGTGTTCTTATATATTCAATTCAGTCTTGCTCTGGCCAATGATAGCACTTTGACTATTGGAACAATTGATGAAATCCAGAAGCTACATATACGGACAATTGCACTTTCAGAGTCTCCACGGTAAGTTTCATTGACCCACTCATGTATTTATTATATTGGCTTGTTTAACCAATGGCTCTCAAATCGAGGCATGCCGCAAAGAATGGGGTTGACTGGCCCATGCGGCAGCAAATAGCTTTTAACCAGATGAGTACTTAACAGTTCGGTTTTGTTTGGGAGGAATTGAAGACGGTAAAGTTTAATTAGGGAAGTTAAAGGGGCAGGTGTAGCTGTATGGTTAAGAAGTACGCCTCCTAATCACATTGTTTTGGATGCGACCCCACTGTGTGGCACCATCAGCAGGTGCCCTTGACTGTAGCCCTAGCCCCCCCCCCCAGGCTTGTGAGTGGATTCGATATACAGAAACCGAAAATAAAAACCCTGTTGTGTGAGTGAGAGAGAGAGAGAGAGGGAGGGATTGTGAGGGTGTGTATGTTTGTGTCTTCTCATCGTGACATCTTGTGATAGTCCCTGTCATGCAACCAGTATCATTCATTTTCAGCATTTGTGAGAACATGTCCAGCCATGGGGGAAATATTACCTTGTTTGGAAACAGGCGAGGGTTAGGGACAGGAATGGTATTCAGCTGTAGAAAATCCACCTCAACAAATTGTCTGACCCATGCAAGTATACAAAAGTGGTCATTATGATGATGATGATGATGATGATAATAATACATTGTGATGATATTATGGACATTTATTTTCTTTCAGTCGGATTGCTTACCAAGAGGCCTCTCAAACATTTGGAGTGATTTCTATGAGAATGGATATCCAAGATGCAAGTGGGACTCGACTTTCACGAATCAGTGCTAGTGTCCGTGCAGCTAATACATCCTATAGTACCAACACCAAGCAGATGACCGGTAGCACGAGTGCCATACCTGAGTATATGTACGGCGACCAAGTTGAAGTCCATTCATTATTGATTATTGATCAGCATACATTTGAAGGTACATTATCCGTTTGCTTTGGTTTTACTGTCTGTCTTTTCTTTTGTAGCAACTTTTCCGTTTTTACATCTATTTCCCCATTTACGACGTCATGGAGAAAAGCTTTTGAGGAGCTGATTGTCTTTCTGTCTCCTTTTTATGTCTGCTTCAAAGCAATCACGTCTCTCTTTCTTTTGTTGGACTGCTATGTTACGGGGACATTAACAAATAAGTAGGCCACACTCCCATGTAGTCTAGTGGTTAGGATACCTGGCTTTCATCCAGGCGGCCCAGGTTTGATTCCTGGCATGGGAACGTAATTTTTTATTTTTAAGGCGGTGCTCCAGCATGGCTGCAATCAAATGACTGAAACAAGTAAAAAATCAAATCAACATCTGTTGTCAAGTGGATGGTAGGCGCACACACACACACACAAATTAAGCTTCCATACAGTTTCTGTCTTATGAAATTCTCTCATAAGGCATTGATTGGTCTGGGGCTACAGTAAAGTCACCTGTCTAAGGTGCTGCACAGTGGGACTGAACCGAAAACCGTGTGGTTGCAAAACAAGCTTTGTAACCACACAGCCAAGCCCTGAGTTCAATTTCTCTGTTTGTTTTTCTTTTATTGAACATAAGCTGCAAAGCGTCTGCATCAGATCATTAAAGCACTTGATCATTAAAGCACTTGATCATTAAAGCACTTGATCATTAAAGCACTTGATCATTAAAGCACTTGATCATTAAAGCACTTGATCATTAAAGCACTTGATCATTAAAGCACTTGATCATTAAAGCACTTGATCATTAAAGCACTTGATCATTAAAGCACTTGATCATTAAAGCACTTGATCATTAAAGCACTTGATCATTAAAGCACTTGATCATTAAAGCACTTGATCTCTCTTTTGTTTAACCCTTTCATTACCGTATTTCTGTTGAGATGCTCTGAGTTTCTTTCAATTAATTTAAATATAACAAAGAATTTAGTAAAATAACTTAGTCATCATTAAGCTAGTTTTAGGAACATAAATTGTGACTAAGGTTTGGTGGAAGATTTTAATTCCAAACTTATGAAAACAAGACATTTGTACTACCGAGCCAGAGGTGGTTTCAGCCAGGCTGGTATCAAAAGGGTTAAGGCTTCAAAATCTGGGATTGTGATCTCGCCATGGGTTCTAACAGCTACGCATTCCGTTTTGTTTTTTTATTGTCTCTTTCCCCTTTACACATTACTCATTGCTACTGCTGTCTCTTCTCCACTTTCTTGTCCTACCTTACAAACAAGATGACGTGTCTATTCTTTAGTGCATCATGCCCACCAGCTAATGGCCAATGAGTTTGCATCAAGTTTAATCTCGGCAAGACTTGGAGATGATCCAAATACCTATTACATTGTTGGAACTGCAATGGTTAATGCTGAGGAAGCTGAACCGAAACAGGGCAGAATCATCATTTTTCATTATAATGATGGTAAGTGTTGTTTATTTTATTTTCACTCTCTGCTTGCCTCTTTAGATGTGTCTGGCTCTCCTTCAAGCTATGGCAGGTTTTCAGGTGGCTTTCTTACAGAACTACTTTTTTTTTTAACTATATTAAAAAATAAGTGCTTGTGTGTGTACACATATATGAAAGAGAGAGACAGAGTGTGTGTGTGTGTATATATATGTGTGTGTGTGTGTACATGCATACATAAATATATATATATATATATATATATATATATATATATATATATATATAGTGTGTGTGTGTATATATATATATATATATATATGTATATTTATATAGATAGGGTGATAAATTGAATATTAATTCAATTTAAAACCAAGTAGCCTAGTATATAAAAAAATCTGAAAATTCAGAAAATTCAGACACGTGTAATATATATATTGCATGCTAATGTGTATGTAGGTGCATGTATATTGTGTGTGTATGTATAGATGTACACATGGCTGTGTGAAATTAAATAAATGAATACATTTTCTGTTTCTCTTTTTCCAGGTAAACTGACTGTTGTTGCTGAAAAAGAAATCAAAGGTGCAGCCTACAGTTTAGTTGAATTTAATGGCAAATTATTGGCAAGCATTAACAGTACAGTAAGTTAAATCTATTTGATATTTGTCTTGCAAAAGCCATCTTAACTTTGCAGTATGTTTTTTATTTTATTTTGGTTCACAATTTTACTTATTCTCAAACTGTATTTCTATAAAAGTAATTTACATCTTCAAGATGATTGACAATTAACTGCCTATTTTAAAATACTTATAAATTATTTATTAATTGTAATTTTTACAAAGAAATGAATGTGAGAAGAACGCTTTTAGTGTGCGGTTTTATTTAAAATCCAATATGGGCTCCAGATGTCGCCATCAGCTTCTTGAGTTGCCCTGAAATTGCATCAACTGATTTCACCAGGAACTCTTCACATATTCACCCTTCAAGTTCTTCCAAAGTCAACCAACCCCAAAGAAAGAAGTCACAGGGTTTTAAATCGGGACTCCTGGCTGGCTACTCATGTGGACCACGATGACCCATCCATCTCCCAGGGAAGTGGACATTCAGCCGTTCATGAACAACAAGAACAATATGATTATAGAAATTTTCATACTTCAAAAAAACGAACACAAAAAATTTAAGAAAAAAAATTACAATTAATAAATAATTTATAATTATCTTAAAATAGGGAGTTACTTTTCGATCACCCTGTATAAATAATCTCCATTGAATGTTTTACATTTTTTGCTTTAGGTGCGTCTATTTGAATGGACAGTAGAGAAAGAACTTCGCCTTGAATGTAGCCACTTCACAAATATCATTGCTCTTTATTTAAAAACAAAGGGTGACTTCATCCTTGTTGGAGATCTGATGCGATCAATAACTTTGTTGGCTTACAAACCCCTTGAAGAGAACTTCGAAGAAGTGAGCATTTTTTAAAATCTTTACATTTTCATCATCACCATCATCATTTACTGTGATGTTGCATGCCGACTTAGGATGAATTGTTCAACAGGATCTGACACCTGAGAGTTGTATTGTCCTCCAGTGTCTACTTTGGCTCGGTTTCTATGGCTCCTCTCCACTGTCTGTTCACCAGTCTCAGAGGCCTTGTAAAAGCATCCTGGACAATACTTGCTCTCTTTATCTAAATGATAAAAAAAATAAGAACAAAATGGGAAAGGTGTCTGATGCAATAAAATTATAATGAAACTTCCCAGGGAATTGCTGTAAGTGCTGGTGCCGCGTAAAAAGCACCCGTGCTGGTGCCACGCAAAAAGCACCCGTGCTGGTGCCACGCAAAAAGCACCCGTGCTGGTGCAGTGTAAAAAAGAAGCACCCAATACATTCTGTAAAATGGTTGGCTTTAGGAAGAGCATCCAGTCATAGAAACTTTGCCACAACAGACAGTTGGAACCTGGTGTAGCTCTTTGGCTTGTCAGCTCCTGTCAAACCATTCAACCCATGCCAGCATGGAAAACAAATGTTAAATGATGATGATGATGTCTTATGAAACTTTGAATCATTAATTTATGTGTCTCGGGCATTAAGTTGAAGGAGGCTATTAATTTATATTAATCTTTGAAAATAATCAAATGGGTTTTAATCCTTTCTACTTCTGTTCAGATTGCACGAGATTCTAATCCGAACTGGATGACAGCTGTTGAGATCCTTGATGATGAGAATTTTCTTGGAGCCGAGAACTCTTTCAATTTGTTTACCTGCCAAAAAGACAGGTAAGTTTGCAGGAAATGTTTTGCATATCTTAGAATAATATACAAAAATGGGTGTGTGACTAAGATGCTTGCTTTGCAGCCTCATGGTATTTTGGGGCTCAGTCCCATTGTGTGGCACCTTGAGCAGATTTGGTAGACAGAAACTGCATGGAACCGGCGAGCTGGCAGAAACGTTAGCACGCTGGGTGAAAAGATTAGCGGTATTTCATCTGCCGCTACGTTCTGAGTTCAAATTCCGTCGAGGTTGACTTTGCCTTTCATCCTTTCGGGGTTGATTAAATAAGTACCAGTTATGCACTAGAGTCGATATAATCGACTTAACCCGTTTGTCTATCCTTGTTTGTCCCCTCTGTGTGGCCCCTTCTGGGCAGTAAAGAAATAAGAAACTGCATGGAACCATATTGTGTGTGTGTGTCTCCTCCCCCACTTCACAGCCAGTGTTATTTTGTGCCAGTCTGTTTTCAACAAATTGTTTGTGAAGATATTTTAAAGTTCTTTACTCTCTGCCTTGCAAATTATTCTCTTGAGTTTGAAGATTTAGTTTAATATCATAGATTGTTTTGGTGTGAAGATTATTACAATTTTGATTATTACAAGTTTTATTTAAAAAACGAACAGGATTGGTTGTGTGGTAAGAAGCTTGCTTCCCAACTACATGGTTCTGGGTTCTGTCCCACAGTGTGGGACCTTGGATAAGTGTCTTCTACTACAGCCTTGGGCTGACCAAAGCCGTGTGAGTGAATTTGGTAGATGGAAAATGAACCTGTGAGGTTGCCAGGTAGCTTACAAGACATGGACGTCTTAGCTGAGAAAGGAACTGAGAAAAGTGGCCATGTGCCAGGTGAGAAGTTGGAGTACGAGGGAAGCAGGTGAAGGTTGGAAGTAGGAAGGACATCAACCAATTCCACCTGACCTATGCGAGCATGGGAAAAGTTTCTGAAACAAAGTAAGAAAGGTGAAATAACCAGATCTTTGTTTATTTTGTTGTTCTTGTCAGTGCTGCAACCACAGATGAAGAGAGACAACATTTACAGGAAGTTGGCCTTTACCATCTTGGTGAATTTGTGAATGTTTTTAGACATGGTGAGTTGAAAGATTGTTCTGTTTGACAAAGTTTTACAAATCAGATGTTGATATCCGTTTCATTATTGATGTGTTATTGGTTGTTTGTACAAATTTTGAGTATTCTAATTATTTGTTTTCCTGTTGATTGAATTGAAACTGTCTTATATGTTTATCTTACACATTTTATATATAACCATTCTTAGATTTAATTATTTCTTTATTCCTAATTTTACGCCTATCTCTCTTTATAAACAGTCTGTAAATTTTCTCACAGATGTTATGATTGTATTGAAGATTATTGATAGCCTGCAATTTAATTTATGCTATTTTGTTTTCTTCTTCTCCTTCAGGTTCATTGGTAATGCAGCATGCTGGGGAAAATTCCACTCCCACTCAAGGATCTGTGTTGTTTGGTACTGTGAGTGGTGCTGTTGGTTAGTATTTCCATTCTTGATTGTTGCAATTCCTTGATGGAAGATTGATGCTTTTTAAGTACAACCATTTCATGAAGCATCACTTATAATGGTGTATTGGAATAAACGTATGAATAAACAGGTTTTCTATTAGAGAAACCAAAATGTTATAAATTTAGAAAGGAACTTTATAGATGAATATACATAACTAATACATTTTGGAGATAATCCAGTTCTATATTTAAGAAGTGAGGAATTATTTACATTATTTACATTTGACAGATATTTGTCCTCATCTTGTTTGTTAACACAACGTTTCAGCTGATATACCCTCAGCCTTCTCCTCCTCCTGGTCTTGTTACGCAGCTGCCCATTTACCATCCCACCCGAGAATATATCAACAAATGGTGAATGCAGCAATGTACTGCAATGGCACAGCTCCCCCCCCCCACCTACCATCTAGCCTGAGTGATTAACTTGCTCAAGGGTTTCAGATTGTTTGTGGGCAGTTAACATCAAAGGTTAACTATCGATATACTCTCTTATTATAACTACTCTATCTACTTCCTGTGTGTATGTGCCTACATGTTTGCATGTTGTGTTTTAATGGTTTCTGCCGATTTATTTATTCAGGCTCTCAGTTTATTTTTGCAGACTCACCATGTTTGTATCCATGACGTTTCTTTCATTTGTCTCTTTTTTTTCTTTTCCCCTTCCGCCTCCTCCTCCACCTCTTTATCAGGTCTCGTGACGCAGCTGCCTCAAGATTTCTACAACTTTCTACTTGAAGTACAGAAAAATTTGGCCAAAGTGATTAAGAGTGTTGGGAAGATTGAACATTCTTTGTATCCTTTTAAACCATGCCCTTCATGGGACTGAACCTGAAACCATGGGGTTGGGAACCAAGTCTGTGCCTTGATCATCATCATCATCATTTAACGTCCGCTTTCCATGCTAGCATGAGTTGGACGATTTGACTGAGGACTGGTGAACCAGAAGGCTGCACCAGACTCCAATCTGAACTGGCAGAGTTTCTACAGCTGGATGCCCTTCCTAACGCCAACCACTCCAAGAGTGTAGTGGATGCTTTTAACGTGCCACCAGCACGAGGGCCAGTCCGACGGTACTGGCCATTTATTTATATTTTGTGTGGGTGTTTGTGCAGATATGTCTGTGTTTTTTTGTCCTTAACTGCATCTTTCAGATGGAGGTCATTTCACACAGAAAGGAAAACAGAACCAGCCGAAGGTTTCATTGATGGAGATCTAATGGAGAGTTTTCTTGATCTTGATCGAGACAAGATTGACCAGGTGGTGCAAGGACTGCAGAGTTCACATACTAAAGTAAGTTACATCCTTATTTTCACAAGATACAATAATTTCTTTCTTATGAACTGATAGGGGTTTCATAAAGCTTGTGCTTTCGATTAAACTCACAAATATATTGGATTCATCGTCCTCATCATTTGAACATCTATGTTCCACACTGGTGTGGGTTGGATGATGCAGCCCCTGGATTCAATGGTGTAGTCTCTGGATCCAGGGACTGAATTGTGCTCCAGTGTCTGCTTTATGGTTTCTATAGCTAGATGCCCTTCCTAATGCCAACCACTTTGCACTGTGTACCGGCTGCTTTTTTTGTGTGCCACTGGCAGTGTTGATGGCACATCACCATGCGACTTGCTGGGCTACAAACCCCAAGGTGTGAAGTCAGCTTTATGCTAGGGGAAAAGGGGTTAAAGTAGTGGCATAGAGCAGATTCTTAACAAACTGCACGAGACTCTAGTTGGCTTTGGCATGGTTTCTATGGCTGGATGCCCTTCCCTATGCTAACTTCTTTATAGAATGTACTCGGTGCTTGTACGTGGTACTGGCACAAGTAAATTTTTCTTATTTTGTGCTGTATATCATCCAGTTGGGTTTTTATGTTAATTATTCTTTTTCTTTTCTTTTTCTGTTTCAGTTTGATGATGGTAGTGGCATGTCGAGAGATGCCACAGCTGACGACCTCATCAAGATAGTGGAGGAACTGACACGGATTCACTGAGTGTTTGGCCTTAAGGAAAAGGAGCATTTCTCTCTTTCTCTTTCTTCCAATACCCCTTTCCTCATCCAAAACCCACATCATCCTCATCATCATCACCACCATCATCATTCACCACTATTACTGTAACTGACTCCACCCCAATCAGATCCCCCCTCCCCTCGCCCTTGCTTAATTTTTGTTTGTTTCTTTCTTTGGATTGAAGTAGTCTTCTTTTTCATCTTGTTTCTTTCTTTCACCTTAAACCCTTCCTTTTCGTCCTTCATTTGCTCTCCTGTTAAATATTGATAGGTAGGGATATGAAGTAGGAGGTCTAAATCACCAATAGGTCTTTGTGTTCCTTCTCTCACTCCCTCCTCCGTCTCTTCTTCTCTGCTCAGCTCCCTTACCATTCTTTATACTTCATTGAAACAATCTGTGTTCAAACACACTCACACACAAGTTTTATTTACAAGCCTACATCCATATGCATGTGTGTGTGTATAAATATATATATATATATACCTCATTAATAAAACTGCAAAGACGTCACAAAAACTGTTACTCAGAGTTTCACGTTCCTGTTCGCCGGACAGTTTTGGTTGAGAATGGAACAAAATATTGTTATATGCATAAATAAATAAATATATATATATATATATATTTATGAACGTGAAACTCTGAGTAACAGCTTTTGTGATGTCTTTGCAGCTTTATTAATAAAGCATATTACTCTACCCCCGGTAGTCGAGTACTACTTTTTTCCCACCTTGTATCGCATTTATGTGCTTGCTCTGGTTTATATATATATATATATATATATACATATATATATATATATATGTGTGTGTGTGTGTGTAAAATAACTCTTATAGGACTAGTAAGACAACTAGTTTGATAAGGGCCATTTATTTAATAAATATATCAGTCATTATCTTTGGCCACATCACCTTGCCATAGATGCACGTGTGTGTACATGCACAGGCATCCATACATTTGGTAATAGTTATGTAATGTTAATGCTTAGCTATGAGTGTGTGTTTGCACATTTAACAACAGTCTACCTTAACTGTTAGATTACTTCCCTTGTTTCAAGTAGCCAGTAAATTGTAAAAGAAGAAAAAATAAACAAGGATGAATCTAAAATACTACACACCAGTTAGATAATGCATCCAGCTTCACTTTGTGTAGTCTATCAGCATTTAATACTTTCTCTTGCCAAATAAACTAGTTTTGTCCTCCTACTTCATCCTATGACACTCTCTCTCTTGCTCTGTCGATTAAACATATTGCGAATCAGTTTGTCTTAGTCATTCAAAGCCAACATTTGTTTCAGGTGTTTATCACCACTTTGCTCCTTCAGTCTTTTCTTACCTAATCCCCACTCCCCTTAATCACACACACACACACACATGCACACACACATATGCACAGACACAGACAAACACAAACTTTGACTTCCTTTCTGCTAAATGAGAAACTAAGTTGCTATTGTCAATTTGTATTTGGAAACAGCAGAGGTTATTCAAGCCCACCTCCTTCCATGTTATAAATGATCTTCGTTTGAGTAGGATTCTGTTGTTTTAAAGTATATCTTTAATTTTAATTTTTTTTAAAAAAAGAAATTTTTTTCCAGTGCCCCCTCCCCCTGCCTCCCTTTAAATATTAAATAGTACTTCTCACTTCTGCTACTCCACCTACCATCCAGAAGTGTATCTTGTTGTCATGCTACAATTTGAACTGTAAGAAACAAACAACTAATGATAAAGGAAATATTTGAAAATAACAACAACAATAATAAATTAACTTTGTTTTCATTTTATTGCTTTCAATTTATTTGTTGTTGTTTTTGTGATTATTTAAAAAAAAAAAGTGTGATTTTTAGTTTTTCTCTTTTCTCCACAGCAACAAGATTGGATAAAATAGTTTGTGGCATTTGGCTACATCTCTACGTTTTGAGTTCAAATCCTGAATCTTGTTTCTAATGTATCATCATCATGTAAAATGTAAAGTTAACTGAGACCTTACATGTCTCAGTTATCTTTGCTGTCCATTGTTTTTCATAGGGCTTTGTCAAACAAAACCATAATTGTTTAGTGTGCATTGTGATCTTTATTTCCTGGTCTGTGAATGTAGCAGAGTTGAGTGGGCTTAGGTGTTAAGAGCATGTTATTCAAATCTTGTCATTTATGACAAATTTTGTCTGATACTCGTATTTTGGCCTTTTAGTTTATGGGATTTAAAATATGGTTTATTTATATGCAATTGTTATGCTTTTACAGAGAAACCATTTATTTGTATGTATTAATGTCTAAAACATGCAGCTTATGTATAGCTGAAAAAAGGCTAATCCTGAATAACATCAATTCTGGTAATTATCTAAATGCAAGATTGTGATTCTTTTTTAGGACCTTAGGCACTTTTGCTCTTAACTTAAGGATTATCTCAGAACCTTTTCAAACTTTTAAAATCATACTTCTTTTTCTGTTGGGTAGTAAACTACCCAACTCAGCCACAAAGAGGTTATAAAAATGTGACCATTGTAAGCATCTATTTCTATCTAGCTATCTGTTTGTTGTTGTACCCAGGTCATACTGGAAAGAGAGGGTAGCAGACACAAGGATCAAGTTCACAAAGCTCTTATATTATGGGCAGACAATGTGCAATGGGTCACTGATCAAGATCATTTTGACAGGAAATGTGAAGGGGAAGAGAAGAAGCAGCCATCAAAATGTTTGTAGACGGACAATGTCAAAGAATGGACTGGAAACAAGAACCTGGCTGATGATGAGTTTTTTTGGTGTTGACTTGACATCGTTAACTCTTAGGGATAAGTGTAATTAAAACAATCCAGTATGTTACTTGGCACTTATTTTGCTGAGAGCCTACAGAGATGAAAGGGCCCGGTTTATCCCCTTAGCATGCAGATTACTCTGAATAATGTAATGCTTATTTATTCATTGATTTGAATTAATCTCGCATTATCTTGTAGCTTTGAGATTTTGAGCAGGTCTTTGTTTAGAATGACATTGTACGGTTAGTATGAGAAGCCAGATCTGGCCAGTTTGAGTGTGAAATAGAATATTTTGGCTGGTTTAATGCAAAAGGGCTAAACTTGGGCCATAGAGAAATTTTGTTAATATTGGTTTCGAATTTTGGGGAAGGGGCTAAGTCGATTACATCGACCCCCAATGTTCAACTAGTATTTCTTTTATTGACCCCAAAAGGATGAAAGGCAAAGTCAGAATGCAGACAGAGGATGAAATGCTGCTAAGCATTTTGCCCAATTTGCCAACAATTCTACCTGCTCACTGCCTTAAATTCTTTAATATTCAAAGACATTTAGTAAAACTTCTTATACCAAAAAATGAAAAAGAAAAACTTACAAATAATTTACAAATAATTTTTCTTTATATTTTTATTTATTTTAAATTGAAAGTTTATCTTTCAGGAGACATAAACACAAGGACATAGACAATATTTATTACAGTGATGAATTTTGACATTTTTAAAAGACCATTGGAGGAATTGGTGAGAACAAGACAATCATGGGAAAGCATTTCAGAACCATGATATAAGAAATATTTAAATATTTTCTTCTTGTCCTTATGTTTTTTTTTTGTTTTTTTTTCACTTATAATTGCTAAAACCCGACCAGGTTTTAAGACTATCACATTCCAAATATAATTGAAATTGTTCATGACCAGCTGAAAGGGACGTTAAGTCAGCACTGATAACCAATATGGTACCAGGGAAAAGAAAAATGCTGCTAAAATTTCATTTGCTTAACAGAAAATGCTTCTGCATGCATTATGTATGTGTGTGTGTATGTATATTTACATATGTGTGTCAGTGTTGGAGAGTGTGAATATATATATATATAAATTAAAAGCGTAAAAATAAAAACAGAACACACAGGATTCTGCGTTACACGTGTTTCAAGCTTTATAGTTGTTGCATCATTATATTGGTATATAATTGATAGAGAGGATGGTATAAAGCTATCTTCCTTTGTGTTCTGTTTTTATTTTTACGTTTTTAATTTATTCTTTCACCCCGGCCACTATCTGGCATATACAGGTGCTTGCAATTATCAAGTATTACCTCTAAAATTTATATATATATATATGTGTGTGTGTTTATTAATTAACAGAAGTTAGAGTGACTCGAGAGTTGCAAGTTTTGTGCATTGGATATCCAGCAGGACTAAAAGAAGACCTGTCGATGAGTTTTTGTGGGCCGATGCCTATCCAGTTGAGGAAGGCAATGGTAAACCACCCCAATATCTCTGCCAAGAAAAAAACACTTTCAGAAAGTCAGAACAAAGTAAAGCTATGGCTTTATCCAATGGGAAAACTTGCACTGCAAAAGCATATGGTGACGACAACGATATATATCATCATCATTGCCGTTTAACGTCTGCTTCCCATGCTGGCATGGGTTGGACGGTTTGACTGAGGGCTGGCAAGCCAGAAGTCTGCACCAAGCTCCAGTCCAATTTGGCAATGTTTCTACAGATGGATGCCCTTCTTAACACCAACCACTCAGAGTGTAGTGGGTGCTTTTTATGTGCCATACACACATACATAATCTTATAAGTTGTATATTCTAGGATTGTTTAAAAATTTGGGGTTGGGTGGATGCAGATGTAACAAGTGGGAACCCATTTTGGAGTTAATTTTCGTAAAGCCATTATTATATCTGTGTCTACAATTTCTTTTATATCTAATAATTTTATTGATTCATATCCCTATTAAACAATAACACTGACTTCTCTACCTTCTCATTCTAATCCCATTTTAATTATATAAATTTATTAAATTTACATACAATAAATTTAGACATATAAATATATTTGATTTTGAAAAAAAAAAAAAATTTCATGGCAAGTTATAATGAACCCTGGCACTCCTTCGGTTACGACGTCAAAGGTTCCAGTTGATCCGATCAACGGAACAGCTTGTTTGTGAAATTAATATGCTGAGGACTCTACAGACACATGTGCCCTTAATATAGTTCTCAAGGAGATTCAGTGAATCACAGAATGTGACAAGGCTGGCCCTTGAAATTACAGGTACTACTCATTTTTGCCAGGTGAGTGGACCAGAGCATCGAGAAATAAAGTGTCTTGCTCAAGAACACAATGTGCCACCGGGAGTCAAACCTATGAACGCAAGTCACATACCCTAACCACTAAGCCATCCACATTTCTGTGGGGGGTGGGGGGATGAAGAATTTTAATTGTTTCTATCTACCAAAAGATGAAGTCCTTGTGATGTGGAGGCTTGTATGCCTCAATGGCAGAGATCTATGCCAGTGGAGTGCAACCCCCTGGTAAGGTTTCCCCATGTGGGTCAGGTCAGAGGATAGAGGCTAGACTAATATGGACCCTCTCTTCATAGAAGTAAACAAAAAATGGGTTTGTATGTGGTCAACACTGGTCAACCCAGAAACAAAAAGCTGAAAAACAAAACCCCCAAAAATGCAATGTTACAGAAGCATCGATGACAACTCAAAAAGAAGACCAAGAACAGAGTCAAGTATAGTGGGGAAAAGCTATCGATGGCTTATGCTTCATAGAGTAAGAGGATTAAATAAAATTCCAGTGTGGTGTCCAATCACAAATGCACCCAGATCCATGTGGTTTGGAAGCAAACTTCTTACCACATAGCCTTGCCTTATGGATTTTATTTCATAAGAGAAATCCCCTTTGAGATTTATCAAGATTCAGGTTGAGAGTGGAAAATGAAGAGTTGCAGGTTAAAAATGAAAATAGACATTTGGAACCGGTTGATTTACCTTGTAAATTTGTTTAGAACATGAACACCCAAAACACAAAACCGTTATTTGTTAACTGAATTCTAAAAACTGCTTTCTAGCAGAAGATGCTGGTTTTGAATCCCATCATTTTGACAAATGCTGTAAGTTACTGAATACTGTACTTGATACTAAAAATCTATTTCCGGAAAATAGCAGTTAAAATTAGTGTCTGAATAATCATAATTACAGATTTCCTAATTAAGTACAAAGCCACAAATTTGTAATGGAGAAGAATGAGATTATGCAGCATTCATGCTGCTTCCAGAGGTGTTAGTGTTGACATAAAAGGGATTTGGATTTTAACAGGAATGAAATTCAGACCCTAAACTCAGATGACAGGAAGCTAGCTCCTAGTTTCATTCGACTTAAGATTATTTATCAACAAGTATATTATCCTCTCTGTTATAGGCACAGGGCTTGAAATTTTGGAGAGAAGGGCTAATCAATTACATTGACCCCAGAACTCAACTGGTATTTATTTTATTGACCACCCCCTCACCAAAACAATGAAAGACAAAGTTGGTCTCTACAGAATTTGAACTTGGATTGTAATGATGGGTGAAATGCCACTAAAGCACTTTGCCTGGTCTACCGATGGTTCTGCCAGCTTGCAACCTTACCAACAAGTAAACATTAACGATCAAATCACTGTTAAGCACTGATTATTAAATCACTGATCTTTCAATCAGCTAGCAGCTGATATTTGCTCCAGATGAGATGACATCCAGAAGCTAAAAAGCAATCTGGAGCCAGCAAGTTCACCACCAGTGCTGCAGTAAACCTTTTCATGCTGCTGAGATTTGTGTTTTTAATCTCGTATGTCGACAAGAGATACTTTTTCAAGACAATTCCCACAATTTAATAAAGCTTTCAACATGTCTACACACTATTACAAGTATCTTTTCTGACAAAGCTAAGATCACTTCCAGTAAGAAGGAGGAGTGAAGATAATAGACTTTACTGGCATATGTCAGTATCAGCCAGGCTCATCCAATGCTGTTATACACTGCTGATCACAATGCACTTCCGATTCTGTCTTCATTGTGTATATATGCCTAGTCCATATTTTTATTTATTTTGGGAGAACTTACCAACCATATGGTTCTGTGTTCAGTCTCACTGCATGGGACCTTGGGCAAGTGTCTGCTACTTCAGCTCGAAACAATAACTGTGTATCGCGATTTCCAGTTTATTTGAGCTGAGCGATGCACAGATATTGTTTTGAGCTGAGTGGGGGTGCTAGATTCCCTTATTCGAAAATATAAGGACACAGATTGTGTCGTATAACCAGCTGGAGACGATGTCTTTCGGGGCTAAATTACAGCAACATTTGTCCTAAACCAGGAATGCCATGTTATGTTGGCGAACAATCTTTACGTTTGTTTAACGCTTTTGCAATTTGAATGAATTTTATCCCTTTTTCATACATATGACAATGGAATGTCAGGCAAAAAAGAAGACAAAAAAATCCCCAACTTATCTGATAAGCCAATATACAGTGTTTCTATGATGACAATAGATCTGATGATGAGCAATGTCTCTGAAACTAGTCTCTGGATGCTGATTTTCTGGGTGGAGGTACTTGTCTCTACTTTGAAAACATAAGGACACAGGAAATGTGTCAAGTCCAACAGGAAACGGTGTTTCCTAGGGCTAAATAACAGTAGCATTCTTCCCTTTCATGGGACTGTCACATTAAGTTGACAACATGCTATCACTTTATCGTGCTGCTACTGCATAAATCTCTCAGAGATTTAGAAATATATTATTATGACAATCGATCTTTTGACAGTTTTGACAATGAGTATTCCAGTTGTTTGACCAATAAGACTGCCACCTCAACATATTACAGCATGAGTGTTAAGAGTATTTTATAGACATTTTTACTTTTAATGAAATCCTCCAGCAGAATCAGCTTGACGAGGTTTGCTCTCCTGAATTAATGGCAAGTACAGTCTATCTACTCAATGCCAACACAGTTTCTATCTTCTCAATTTCACCTACAAGACTTGGGGGTGGGGTGGGGTTAGGTGAATGATCTGAAGCTAAAGCAGAAGACGTTCACCCAAGGTGAATATGCTGTATTAAAATGTTTAGCTCACAGCGTTTCACCCAAGGCTGATTTAATAACAAAACCTGATACAAGCTTTTATGATGTCTTTGCGGGTTTATTAATAAAGCATATTACTCTACCTCCAGTATTTGAGTACTATTTTTTCCACCTTGTTTCACATTTATGTGCTTACTCTGGGGTATATATGGATAGGAAAAGCTTTTTTTTTCTGTCGAGGGCTTATATGCCCCTTTATTAGACTATTTTCCGTAGTCCTTGCACGGTGCTCACCATAAGCTTTAAGCTTATGTAAAAATACTATATATGTATAGTGAGATAGAACCCAATGCTTCATGTTTGTAAGGCAAACTTTTTTTAGCATTTAGTCACATCTGTACAGACTGATTATGTGCACAGACGTAACAGAAAGCTAGAAATGAAATGTTCAAACCATAAAGCTTAAAGACACGTACTAAAACAAAACGAATAAATGGGAGATATTTAATAAACTATATTTGTTTTGGTCTTAATTTTGGTGACAGAGAATCATATAAAGTTATGGATATGTTTTAAAGCATTTACCCCTATTCCCTCACACATATTAGGTACTTTCAGTTATTGGACCGTGGCCATGCTTAAGAGGCTCTTTAGTTAATTATCTGCCCCCACCCAGCATTTAATCAATCTCAGTCAAATAGCTAAGTTCATAGCAGTTATATTCTTTTTGAAAGTTATCTCTCTCTTTTACAGACTTTAATACTGCAGAGAATTTACATCGGTATACACATACCTACACACATCATCATTTATATATATCATTTATATATATATATATATATATATATATATTTGTGATGTAGGCTTTGGTGCAGTTTCCATCTAGCCAGTATGCCGTTGGATGTGTAATGTCAATGTGAATACCCGTCAGAGTGTAAGTATCTTGAGAGAAAAGCTGAACATTAGAAGCATCAGTTGTGGCGTGCAAGAGAGACAATTGCGCTGGTATGGACATGTGGTGAGAATGGATGAGGATAGCTGCGTGAAAAAGTGCCACACCCTAACAGTTGAGGGAACCCGTGGAAGAGGTAGGCCCAGGAAGACCTGGGCTGAGGTGGTGAGGCAAGACTTTCGTACATTGGGCCTCACCGAGGCGATGACTACTGACC
>NC_068987.1:5097192-5102027 GCF_001194135.2 Octopus bimaculoides
GCACATGAGATGCACCATTTTGAGCGTGGCCGTTGCCAGTACCGCCTGACTGGCTCCCGTAGGATTTTTGAGCGAGATCGTTGCCAGTGCCCCTGGACTGGCTTGTGCGGGTGGCACATAAAAGACACCATTTCGAGCGTGGCCGTTTTCGTGCGGGTGACACGTAAAAGCACCCACTACACTCTCTGAGTGGTTGGCGTTAGGAAGGGCATCCAGCTGTAGAAACTCTGCCAAATCAGACTGGAGCCTGGTGTTGCCATCCGGTTTCACCAGTCCTCAGTCAAATCGTCCAACCCATGCTAGCATGGAAAGCGGACGTTAAACGACGATGATGATGATGATAAACAGGATCCACATGGTAAAAGTCAAACAGAAGTTACAGAAGATACTCGACACTCAAAGTGCCACACAGTGGGATGGTACTGCCATTGTATCTTGTATGTATGTATGTATGTATGCTTAATCATTTGAAGCAAGGAATGATTCAATAAGGCTTTATGAACGTATAGTTCCTACTTACAGGTAGTAAATTTTTCTTTCATTTTTACATTCAAACCTATATAACTAACAATTCAAGTCATCTTTCACAGTTGACATATAATGTATGTGTGTGTGTATATATATATATATATATATACACACACACACATTTACATATAAAGTTTTAGTGTTTGATCTGATGAAAAAATATACTTTTATAGAACATATATAAAACTGCTGTGTGCGTGTATATCCTCACCATTTAACATCTGTTTTCTTTCCATGCTGGCATGGGTTGGACAGCTTAACAGAAGATGGTGAGTGAGAGGACTGTGCCAAGCTCTACTCTCTGCCTTGGCATGGTTTCTGCACACAAGACAGAAAAGGGCAGTGTGGCGCTTAGAGTCATTCTGCTGTGTCCCTTCTGATACAGTATAGCACTGCATATAATCAGTCACGGGAGGGCAAGCAGCATTACATAGATAATATAAGTACGTACACATGCATACTTGTGTATGTATGGGTGCATGCATATAACACCAAAGATATGCACACACAACACACACACACAAATATTTGAGTATTTGCTATGTTATGTAACAAGAATCTGGAGGGAAACAAAGGAAGAGATTCCTTTTAGAAAAGAATTTGGAATGATGAGTATCTGCATGTGGTGAGCTTATGTATCTATGTATATTCGTTTCCTAAACGATTAACATCAAACCTGAAGTAGTTTTAGCTTTGAGTTAAACCATAAGTAATTTGGACAGATGTTGGATCAGCATCTCAGTGTATTCGTTTAGTGACTGGCTTTATATTAGTGCAATAACAATGTGTACCGTACCATTTGTGATAAGTTGGTACTCCTGTACCAGAGCAGTGATTACATTAATTACTTGATGATTGTCATTGCAAAGAGCTAACCAAGTCGTTCCTATGAAGGAGAAGGAGAGAGAGAGGCGAGCAAGGGCAGATATATTAAATAAATAGAAGACCTCATTTATTCTAAGCTTGTGGCAATCACATGGCCTGATATTTAGACAGAAACTATGGCGATTAAAAACAAGGTAATTGTTTGTTGTTGTGCAATGTCTGAATGAAATGAGAAGTAAGACAATACTAAAGAATAGAGCCTGAGAACATAGTAAGAAGGACAAACAATTAGTGATAAAGGTTAACTGTTGTAGTAACATGTTTTGTAAGACATACCAGGCCACCAAAGGAGGTATTGCTTCAAGAACAACTAAACTGGGGACAAAACAAAAGACAAAGAATGCAAAGCTTTTTGGTAGTTGAAATGAAGGAAGGACTATTTGGCTTTGAACGAGCACAACAACAACAACGTTTTCAACATCTGATACGTTGGGAATGGTGTTGCTATTTAAATTTAAATCAGTCCAATAGCAACATGATAATAAATAACAGAAGAGTAGAGTCTATCCAAGAAAGAGCGTTCCTATCCCCGTCCCACCCTTTTTCAGCAGCTGTAAATGGAAACAGTGTCTGAAGTAGTTCAATAAATAAATCTCTGGAAGTAGCTTATCTCTGATACTGACTCCAATAATGCCTTTACTCAGATAATCCAGGATATAATGTCAAACTAAAGCTGACAGCTACGCCATAGAGTTTGAGGAAAAGGTTTCAGCTGGTCGTCGGAAGTAATTTCATTTGTTTTTTCCTTTTAATCATTAAACGTTGCTTTGGATGATGTCAAAAGTTCTTGTATACAATGTAAGCCAGGAATATGGTTCACTGCTGTCACCGGACACCTTTTGGTTTGCCCTTGCGTTTCTTAAGCATCATCAATTCCTCCTGTTCCCGCTTGATATCCTCAAGATCTTCCAGCCTTCCGATTTTGGCACTGGCAAAGGAAAGAACATACATTTAGAAGAATACACAAACACACATATATTCTTTTTTTTCTTTTTACTCGCTTCAGTCATTTTCACTGTGGCCATGCTGGAGCACCATCTCTTTTATATATGAATATGTGTGTGTGTGAGTGTGCATGTATTTTATTAATATTTAGTGGAAGCAACAGAGTAACTCAAAGTCCAACGATTTCGTGCGTCAACACTTTATATACATATTTACATATAAAGTTTTAGTGTTTGATCTGATATATATATATATATATACATACACAAATATATATATATATAAACCCCTAACTCTCTCACTATATAAATATATATATATATATATGCATATATACGTACGTATATGTACATACTTGCATGAATGGTGCTTATTGCCTGCCACCAGCACGAGAGCCAGTGAGGCGGCACTGGCATTGGCCACAACTACGATTTCCATCTGATTGTGATTTGATTTGACTCAATAGATCTCCCCAAGCACGGCGTGTCACCTGACGATTCAAAGGTACTTTTTAAATGGACTGGTTATGCAACACTGGTATAGGCTATGGCTGTGATTTCACTTTACTTGCAGGGTCTTCTCAGTCACAGCATATCTCCAGAGGTCTCGGTCTTTTGTCATTACCTCTGTGAGGCCCAACATTCAAAGGTCATGCTTCATCGCCTCCGATTATATATATATATAGATTAAAAAGTTTTGAGATTTTATTTATGTGAGTCAACTGATATGCAAATACTAAACTTACCTTCTAATCTCTTCTTTCATCTGTTGTGAAAATGACGTTTCCATCTTCTCGATATCTGATATATCTTCGTCTTTGAATCTGAGGAAAATTAAATTTGAACAATTTCCAAACCATAAAATTTGGCAGATATTTAATTGCAGGTCATAATTTACATCATTGTACTCGTTACTAAAACACTAAGTCATCATCAGCAATTAATAACCGTTTTTCCATGCTGGCATGGGTTGGACGGTTCAAGAGGAACCTGAGGACTGCATCAGGGCCCAATGTCTGCTTTGAGCCACTAGACAATGGCCAACGAATGTGCATGAAGGCTGTGTCCACCGTAACTGACACTGGTGCAAAACTAGAGTCAGTGATGCAGTAGAGTATTGGCGACCACACTGAGAGACTGAAACCTCATGCACTGAAGGTAACTGTGCATGTGCACAAATGAGGATGCCTGCCACAGTGGCACTGACCAGAGAGGCATCCGGATGACAAATTTGATATCAACACTACAGCTCCTTACTAGTCTGCTGCTTTGCATGGAGATGTGTACCTGTGTGGTGGCATGACTCTGAGCCATAGGCAATGTGGTTGCTCCTTGGAGCCAATCCGTCTTCCAAATGCTTGGATCCAACTTCTCTTACCTGTATTGGTACTATTGATGAGAGGCTGAACACCTCAGATACAAATTGTGGATGGTGGGTACAGACCAACACAAGAGCTGTGAATTGCAATGAACCCGGATTGTCCGGGGCTGCCAACAGCACACCAGATGCCACCCAAGACACTGTGCTCGATATGTAAAAGCATTCTAATAAAAGACAAGTAAAAGAAAGGATATACTGCGTACTTACTTTCGTCGATCATAGCCAAAGATACTTCGAATATATTTAGATACATTTTGGCAGTCATCATCAATTGGTTCATCATCAATAAAACCATCCATGTCATCCTCCTCCTCTTCATCACTTTCAATTACTCTCCGTCGTTTTACTGGAACAACAACAACAAATAAAAGTAATAAGAATTCTCCCTGTCCCTGCTAACAAGAGTTTGACAACAACAACAATTGATATATCACATTGTTAAAAAGTTATATATATATATGTATATAGACACAAGGTGTGCAATAAAATCCAGGCTAGACTCATGTCTTCAAGCAAGGAACTATGAGTAGCTTGTATCTTTATACTGTGTATATTAAATGATATCTATCTATCACTGAATGGAGTACTTTTTTCCTTAATCTTATCTTAACAAAACAGTTCTCTCTCTATATATATATATATCTGTTTATATAAACCAGAAGTGATAAATTACAGGAGTTTATGATGTTTATAATAGAATCACCGTTTCAACCAGAAGGGAAATGAAAAGCATGGCCTCGAAGCAGCCATTTTGGTACCTGTTGTTAACAAAGATTTTTGAACGAAAGGATAAGCGTTTATTTCAAACTTTCGTTTCATATTTCAAAAGATATTCAGACAGTGGACCTGCAAAACTAAACCAGGCTTAGTTTACCAGCTGAGGATAGGAAATAAGTTACTCTGAGTACTGGAAATTGGAGCCTTTCAGTTATAATGTGTGTGTGTATGTATATCATATCTATCTATCTATATATATATATAAGTTCAAAAAAACAATAACAAAAAAACAACAAAGTGAGGACGTGATACGGATAGTGTTATTGGACGCTCGGGAAAGGAAAGAGAGAGTGTATTTATATATATATATATATATATAT
>NC_068987.1:5102115-5105126 GCF_001194135.2 Octopus bimaculoides
ATATACATATATATATATATGTATATATTCATATATATTTTTATACACATCTATATTTCTCTCTCTGTATATATACACACACACTCAGAGTGTAATGGGTGCATTATGTTCCTGGAGTGGTTGGCGTTAGGAAAAGCATCCAGCTGTAGAAACTCTGCCAGATCAGATCGGAGCCTGGTGCAGCCATCTGGTTCGCCAGTCCTCAGCCAAATCGTCCAACCCATGCTAGCATGGAAAGCAGACATTAACCCTTTTGTTACCATATTTCTGTTGAGATGCTGTGTGTTTCTTTCAATTAATTTTAAATATAACAAAGAATTTAGTAAAATAACTTAGTTATCATTAAGCTAGTGTAAGGAACATGGATTGTGACTAAGGTTTGGTGGAAGATTTTAATTCCAAACTTATGAAAACAAGAGATGTGTACTACAGAACTAGAGGCAGTTCCAGCCGGATTGGTATCGAAAGGTTAAACAACATACTAAAAAGTAAGAGGTTTAAATAAGAAATTATTTGAAATTTGTTACCTGGTTTCTTAACAGGATCTGCTTTTTGAATTCCACTGTATATTTTGTCCCAAGTGGATAATGGTTTTTCTTCAGGCTTCGCAGCCGGACGACAGATGAGAAGGTTATTATTCTCAGATGTGTATTTGTTGGCATTCCCACAGTTTTCAGGGCTTGGTTTGTGTTTGGCAGGTTGAGGCTTGCTCGGTGGATTTGTCTGTTTCTTCTTCTCATTCTTCATTTGTTTCATTTCGTCTTGCAAAGCCTTCAGTTTACTCTCAAGATCTTTGTACTTACTGTTAAAATCCGTCTCTATTTCTTTGCTCTTTTGTACATTTTTATTCTGGTTTATTACAGAATCACTAGTCCTTTTGTTTTCAGAAGTTATATTTGTAGTCCGTTGAGATTTATTTGGTTTTTCTGAGATTTCTTTCTTTTTTAATTTAATTTCAGGTGTTGATTTTTTTAAAGAATTATTGTTACGGGAATTAGAAGAGTCAGAGCTTTTGGTATGTTTGTATTCCTTCGAAGACAGTCTCTGTAATCTGTCTTTTTCATCTTGTGTCATGGGACGGTCAGCGGGACGATTGGAATTGAGAATTTGCTTTGGGTCAGCAGCTTTTTCTAGAGCTATTTTCATTAACTCATCAAATTTCAGCGGAGTTGCTCCAGTGCTAGAATTAAATGGTTTTTTCGTTTTGCTAGAAATGTTCGGACGACTGGCACTTGAATCAGAAGCAGATTTGGACCCACTAAGAACTGCTGATGCTGTTGACTTACTTGCTTTTAAATCTTTCGAGCTATTATTATTACTTAGAGAGGTTTTTGGTCCCTTTTCACTGTTAGAATTTCCTGTTCCCTTTGGTATTTTGAAGGTTTCTTTCTTGGATTCAGCTGAAATGAACAACAGAAAATTACTTACTAAAACTCAGGAAATAAGTGCAGGCATGGCTGCTTCCGGGTTCAATCTTACTGTGTGGCACCTTGAGCAAGTGTCTTTTACTATAGCCTGAGACCAACCAAAGCCCTGTGAGTGGATTTGGTAGGTGGAAACTGAAAGCCTGTCGTGTATGCCACAACAGGCTCCAGTTGTCTGTTTTGGCAGAGTTTCTATGGCTGGATGCCTGCCCCAATGCCAACCATTTTAAAGATTGTACTGGGTGTTTTTTATGTGGCACCAGCACGAGTGCTTTTTGCATGGCACTAGCACAGGTGCTTGGTATGTGGCACCAGCACCCGTGGGCTTGCAAGAGAATGACCTCTCAGCTGAGAGACAGAGTGGATCCAGGAGATTAGAGAGGGACAGCTGTAGCCCTCTTATCATTGAGGAGGTACTTTGCTACCCCAGTAAGACAAGGAAGAGGAGAGGAAAGTGGAAGGTTAGAGAGAGAGAGAGTCAGTATCAATTTTACTTACAGGCTGCATCAGATTGGGGCCTGGTGCAGCCTCCTGGTTTCCCAGACCCCAATCGAACCGTCCAACCCATGCCAGCATGGAAAACGGACATTAAACGATGATGATGATGATGGTACTGGTTAACTCACAAGAATAATATACGATGTTAACTGATGTCCACACAGAGGGACCAAACCCCTAATTATGGGATTCTGAAGCAAGCTTCTTAATCACACAGCCAAGAAAAACAAAATTTTCAGAGAAAAACTAACCTTCTTTTTCTTGAAGTTTAATCCTTTTCAATTTATCCTTCAACTGCTCCTCTTTTAGCTTTTCCTTCATCTTTGGTGACAGAAGCTTCTCATCAACATTCTTCAGTTTGGAACTCTTATCAGACTGTTTCTCTAAACGGATTTTTTCTTTCGTCTGTTCTTTCTTTAGCCGCTCTCTTTCTCTGTCATGTTTTTTCAATTCCTTCATGTCGGCAAGCCGTTTCTGCTCTTTGATTCTGTTTGTAATACGTTCATTAATCAAATCTTTCTCTTTCTCCTCCTTTAATCGCTTTATAACATCAGATTCTACCTTGGTTTTGGGTAGCTTCTTTGGCGCTGAGCACTGTGTACTATATTTCTTTGAAGTTGGAAGCTAAAATGTAAAACAAGGAAAATAAAAGACTGGTGATAACATTATTGATATTTGCAGCTTCTCAGGCATTTGGTAGATGAAAAACTGTTGTATGTATATATATATATATATTTTGAGCATGGCCGTTGCCAGTACCGCCTGACTGGCTCCCGTAGGATTTTCGAGCGAGATCGTTGCCAGTGCCCCTGGACTGGCCTGTGCGGGTGGCACATAAAAGACACCATTTCGAGCGTGGCCGTTGCCAGTATCGCCTGACTGGCCTTCGTGCAGGTGACACGTAAAAGCACCTACTACACTCTCTGAGTGGTTGGCGTTAGGAAGGGCATCCAGCTGTAGAAACTCTGCCAAATTTAGATTGGAGCCTGGTGTTGCCATCCAGTTTCACCAGTCCTCAGTCAAATCGTCCAACCCATGCTAGCATGGAAAGCGGACATTAAACGATGATGATGATGATGATGATGATGG
>NC_068987.1:5106621-5107948 GCF_001194135.2 Octopus bimaculoides
ACGATGGACTTCTTTCAGTTTCCATCTGCCAATTCCACTCACAAGGCTTTGGTCAGCCCAAGGCTATAGTAGAAGACACTTGCTCAAGGTGCCATGCAGTGGGACTGAACTCGGAATCATGTGGTTGTTAAGCAAGCTACTTACCACACAGCCACTCCTATATATATATGTATGTATGTATGTGTGTGTGTGTTAGTCCCTGACCACTGCTTTACACAACTGGTATCAGATTGTTTACACCCTTGTAACTTAACAGTTTGGCAAAAAGAGTCCAACAGAAGAGATACCAGGTTTAGATACAAAAAAAGAGTACTGGGGTTGATTTGTTTGGCTAAAAACATTTCAAGGCAGTGCCCCAGCATGGCCACAGTCCATTTACTGAAACAAGTGAAGGATAAAAAAAGGGTTAAATTAGAATTAAACTTGCAATGGAGAGAGAGAGAGAGAGAGAGAGAGAGAGAGAGAGAGAACCAAATTCTTAATCTTAATGGTTAATTCTGGTAAGAAGAGACAAAGGGAAAACCTCCAGTGCTTACATAAATTATGCAAATGCAAATCTTTTTATCATTTGTTTCTTTCAGTCATTGGACTGTAGCCATGCTGGGGCACCACCTTGAAAGGTTTTAGCAGAATAAATTAATACCAGTACTGATTTTTTAACGTCTGGTACTCCCACTGTCTGCCTTTATGTTGAACTACTGAAGTTATGGGAATATAACCAAACCAACACTGGCTGTCAAGCAGTGATGGAGCTCACACACACATGATGGGCTTCCATATAGTTTTCTTCAACCAAATTCACTCACAAGGCATTGGCTAGCCTGGGGCTATGGAAAAAGAGACTTGCCCAAAGTGCCACACAGTGGGACTGAACACAGAATCCATACACACAATACATATATAATCACATATAAGGATCAATATTTACATACATATAATAAACATTATATACATAATTGTGTATATTTTATTTTGGTCGAGTCAGCCTCTCACTACTCTGAGTTTCGCCTGCAGGCACACAAAGTCTTCAAGCAAGTTGTGAGTACAACTTGTGTGTGTGTGTGAGTGTGTGTATAATATAGGTAGAACTATTAGAATGTCTCATTAACTACGTTTGTATGTGTGTGTATATATATATATATATATATAGATATATATATAGATAGATAGATAGACACACACACACACCTTTTATATAGATATATTTTATATAAGAAAAAAATATACAGGGTAGGAAAATTATAGAACTTTTTCTACCAGTGGCCTAGCATGGTTTTGATTTTGACTGGTCCTTCTAGCATGTTAGGTGTCCTGTCAGGGCACCTCT
>NC_068987.1:5110076-5112560 GCF_001194135.2 Octopus bimaculoides
TACGACGGGCTTCTTCCAGTTTCCTTCTACCAAATCCACTCACAAGGCTTTGGTCGGCCCGAGGCTATAGTAGAAGACACTTTCCCAAGGTGCCACGCAGTGGTACTGAATCCGGGACCCGGGTTGGTAAGCAAGCTACTTACCACACAGCCACTCCTGCACCTAACTGTTGAAATACTTTTATTTTTTGTTTTGAAATTCTGTTTTTTTTTTGTGTGTAGGGGGTCCTGAAATTTTGGGAGAAAGTGGGATGGAGGTTGGAGGCTAGTCGTTTACATCGACCCTAGTACTTAACTGGTACTTTATTTTATCGTTATCGAAGGATGAATGCAAAGTCAAACCTCGGTGGAATTTCAATTCAGGCTTATCTACACATGTGTGCCGCTCCGGATTTGTTCTCTCAAAACTTTCAGAAAAAAATTGGTATTTTTTAAATGAAATTTTCTACATATGCGCTTCACATGGTGTAGATTTTATTCGTATTGGAATTTCTTGCGTAAAGTTTTTCCTAGAGAGAGAGAGAGGGGGGAGAGGTAGAGGGAGAGAGAGAGAAGTTTCGAGAAATTCACTAATCGGCTGTTTCCTCATAAGTTCCAGAGAAATGGATATTTTTTCATGAAATTTTCTACAAATATCTTTTAGATGGCGTAGATTATGATTATACAAAAATTGGTGGGCGGGCATACATTCATATTGACACAACACGTATGTATCTACAAAATGAAACTTGAAATCTTGAAAGAAAAAATAGTGATGTGTGTGCTTGTCCCCACCATTTTCCCTTACATTAAATCCCGATATAATCGTAAGCTACGCCATTAGAAAGGTATCTGTAGAAAATGTCATTAAAAAATATCCATTTTTCTGAAAGTGACGAGGAAACAAAGTCGGTGGGGGCGCTCTTGTGTAAGTATACCTGAACTCAGACATTATAACGATCCTTTTAACTACAGACTAAATGCCTGATATTTTGAGGGAGAGGTTAGTCGATTACTCCGACTTCAGTGTTCAAATGGTACCTGTTTTATCGATCGCTGAGAGGATGAAAAGCAAAGTCAACCTCAGCGGGATTCGAACTCAAAACGTAAGGAGCCGGAAGAATGCTACAAAGCATTTTGTCTGGTTTGCTAACGATTCTACTTGCTCGCTGCATTAATGTCTTATTAATTTCAATCTGGAGTCCATTTAGCGAGTTATTATCGGCCTAGGAGTCGAACTTGTCTCTCTTTGTATTACATAATGAAAATTGTGTCTCTGACTCTGATTGTGTCATGTTCGCTGGTTCATTCAATTGAAGGAGCACCTTCCGTTAAATTAGGGACACCAGCGTGTGACTGATACATGCTAAAAGTTTGTCTACAATGCCATATATTTAGATCTTTCCAAGTATTAAAGTGACCGAAGGGTTGTGTTTTCAAAAATTATTTCCATTCTAATGAGTACTCGAAATCTATGATATTTATGAGTTGGAGAATTTGATGTTGTGTCGTTCATGCAGTTCTCAAAGCATTAGAATATAAATGTGATGTGTAGTTGAAGCAAAAGAAGAAGAAGAAGGAAAAAAAGAGTTATAATTCATGAAATTAGTCTTTAATTATGATGCCGCTTGTTGTAGTACTGAATTACTCGTTCGAAATACAAATGACATATTATTCAAGGCTAGAATCACTTCTGATCAAAGGTTTACTCAGCCCGAGCCGACTAGGGGGTCCAAGAAGAAGATAACAACGACGACGACGACGAAGAAGAAGAAGAAGAAGAAGAAGAAGAAGAAGAAGAAGAAGAAGAAGAAGAAGAAGAAGAAGAAGAAGACGAAGAAGAAAAAGAGAGAGAAAGTGAAGGAGAAAAAGAAGCGATAAAGAAGACGGTGAAGAAGGAGAAGAAAGCGAAGAAGAAAAAGAAGAAAAATGAGAAGAAGAAGAAGAAGAAGAAGGATGAGGAAGAGAAGAAGAGTAAGGAAAACGGGAAGAAGAAGAAGCCGAAGGAGAAGAAGAAAGAGAGAAAGAAGGCGAAGGAGAAAAAGAAGCGGAAGAAGGTAAAGAAAACGGGGAAGAAGAAGGAGGTGAAGAAAGAGAAGGAGAAGAAGAGAAGAAAGAAGAAGAAGAAATTGCAGAACAAAATATACAAAAAGTTTGATGGAATGTTCTTAGACTTTGACTTTCAGTTCGTATGGTTTAATCATGCGCTTGAAACCCTGCCGTGTGGATGAAGATGGCACAAAAGAATGGAATAGGTGTCTTGTTGAACTTTGGTACTGTAATGATGAAGTCTCAAATACACCTGACTATTCAGTAACGACATTAGCAGCCAAATCTCTCTTTAACTCACATCCTGACATCTTAATATAGAAAGAACATCTAAGACCAAACATGTTTAGTCTGGATTAGCATTCTTCAATTAATGCTATGGCAGTCTGTTAATAAACCAGTTTATATTTAGTATGTGTGCGACGTTCCTTTTGTGGTTCAGTGTGTATATATATAT
>NC_068987.1:5112660-5113359 GCF_001194135.2 Octopus bimaculoides
GTGTGTGTATATATATACACATATATATATATTTACATATATTGTGTGATGTGTATACACATCAGTTCCGTTATAGTAATTGACAAAATTGTCCAGTTTATTATTAGCAAAAAGGAGTGATGATGCTTAACCAGTTGGGATCAAGTAGTTTGATAAAGGGAGATTTTATAAAATAAATATAAAATAGAGGAAGTAAATAGATAAAAGAAAGATACCTTTTTCTCAGCGTTTTGCTGATTTTTATAAGCAATAGACATAAGAGTTGTAAAATCCATTTTGCCGAGCCAGATATTAACTGAATTCTATCCTTCGATCCGAGAATTCCAGCTGGTGACACACACACAGACACACACACACACACTTGAAGACTGAAATGAGACAATTGACTTCCGCTAAAGGGAAATAACTTAAATAGTATTGGAAAAGGGAATTGCTCATTGGATGATGTAAGTTGCACATCCGGTAAGGGAGGTAAATACTCTCTTTTACTCTTTTACTTGTTTCAGTCATTTGACTGCGGCCATGCTGGAGCACCGCCTTTATAGTCGAGCAAATCGATCCCCCAGAGCTTATTCTTTGTATGCCTAGTACTTATTCTATCGGGTTCTCTTTTTTTGCCGAACCGCTAATTTACGGGGATGTAAACACACCAGCATCGGTTGTCAAGCGATACTGGGGGGACAAACAGACACACAAACA
>NC_068987.1:5116553-5117652 GCF_001194135.2 Octopus bimaculoides
ATATATATGTATATATAATTCCAAAAGAGTTAGTGGTTGTGAACCCAACCAACTAAGGGATAATATCTATCCAATATACTGCTGGTAGAATACCCAATTATTAATACACAGGTGTTTTTTCATTGCATGGCAATCACCTCACCGAGTGTAATAAATGGGTGAGGGTAAAAAGTTATTTTACCCTTAATTTATACAGCAATAAGAAAATGGAGGGGATCAAGAGGTGGTATTCATCAACTTTTAGACATTATATATTATTAAATTCCGATATAATCCTAATCTATACACTCTGAAAGGTATTTGAAGAAAATTTCATTAAAAAGACTACCCGTTTTTCTGAAAGTTTCGAGAAAACAAACCCGATTCTTGTAAATTTTCCGAAACTACTCACCGTGCCCCCAGAGAAATTTTTTCAACACAAATTCTGATATAATCATAGTCTGCACCATCTGAAGCGTAATTGTAGAAAAGTTCATTAAAAATATTCATTTTCTGGAAGTTATGAGGAAACAGAGTCATAGGGGCACACTTGTGTAGGTATGCCCGCAAATAGCAGTATTAACATCCCTGTGATTCTGGACTATAAACTCTAGTTCCCGTACATGCTTAGGTAGGCCATCATTCCTTATATCTTTCTTCTAGAAAACGATCTCCCTAAACCAGCACCCAACCATCACCACTAATAATGTGCCTGTTCAAATAACATTGAACAGACTTCGATATAAAGTCACTTCAACCATTTTGCATCGCATTTACTTCCCAGAGGAGTTGTCTACCCTTCGCCTGTTACTTCTCAGCTAAGTTTTACACGTTCACATTTAGTTTGTTGCAGACAGATCTTTTCTTTTTCTTTTCTTTTTTTTAGCTTCATCTTATATATCTTTTTAATTTTATACTTGTTTCAGTGTCTGGACTGCGGCCATGCTGAAGTACCATATTGAAGAGTTTTAGTCGAATAAATTGATCCAGGAAGTAATTTGATCCAGGTTGTAATCAACGGAACAGCTTGCTCGTGAAATTAACGTGTAAGTGGTTGAGCACTCCATAGACACGTGTACCCTTAACGTAGTTATATATATATATATATATATATATATAT
>NC_068987.1:5118220-5119391 GCF_001194135.2 Octopus bimaculoides
ATATATTTTTTCTAAGCAAAATTTTCTAAGTGATAAATATGTGAAAGACAATTTACTTAATATTTATTTTTCACTGACGTTATTACTGTTATTTCTTTATTTTCTGCAAACAAAGCGCACAAAAAAGCTACACGTTTGCATTATGTTATATATACAATAAAAATAAAGGATACTATCGTATATACGTTTACAAACCAAGGACGTTATATAGACCTCCTTGACTCAAGTTAGAGAAGGGGTGCGTATTATACGCAAGGTTTAGGTTTTTCAGAGGTACAGCCTTCTAAAAATCCTCTGCGTATTATACTCAAAGGCGGACTATACTCGAGGATTTACGGTATATATATATATATATATATATATATATATATTAAATAGGATAAATTCTATATAAGAATTTATACATCCAGTTGCTGAAGGACAATTTGATACCAGATTTGGACGAAGGTGAGATTTTTCAGCATGACAGAGTTCCATGCCACAGATCGCGTGCAACACAACAGAGTCTGGCTGATGAAGGTTTTACTGTATTGAAAGATTGGTCAGCTCAGAGCCCTGGCTTAAATATCATCGAGCAAATGTGGACAGAACTAAAGAGAAGAGCTCTTCAGGAGAATTCACGCAAGGTCAGCCACAGAGAATGTACGCATCTCTTCCCAGGTGCATTGAAGTAATTATTCAAGCCAAGGGAAGCCACACGAAATATTAACAATGTACAGTTATTTCTTGAAACGAACATTATGTGATGTAATAAATTTTCCTTACAGACATTTTTCTGTTTCAAAACACTGTATCTTGATTGGTTTATGTGAAGTGGCCGAAAACTTTTGCACGGCCATTTTTGGTGATTGTCTCGCATCTTCCCCTCCCATTCAGAACCCCTACTACAAAATATAATGATTAGGTATGGAAATGACTCCAACAGGGCCAATATTTCATCTGTAAAAAAACGCAATGTGAAACATCCACTTACAAGTTGGCAATTTACAATAGTTTAAAATGGCCGAAGACTTTTGCACGGTACTGTACGCACATTCACGTACCGCGCCTAACAAGAAGGAAGTTATGCACCCAGAGAGTAACAGAAACTGAACACCAATGGTAAACAACCACACGTATTACATACAATACAGGCCAAGTACAACATGGGAGAGAAGAAAAGAACTAATAA
>NC_068987.1:5119675-5122568 GCF_001194135.2 Octopus bimaculoides
GGGAGGGGGAAGGAAAGCGATATATATATATATATGCATACGTATCTATCTATCTATCTATCTATCTATCTATCTATCTATCTATCTATGAACACACGTACACAGGCACACACACGCACTCACACACACACACACACACACTCTCTCTCTCTCTCTCTCTCTCTCTCACACACACATACACACACAAGTACAGGGTGAGCGTAAAGTCTGGATACATTGTCAAAAATGCATATTTCTCAATAATTTTAATCAGATCCATTAATAAATAACATTTTGAACATGGTTTCCACCATTTAATGATGCAAAATTCAATACCTTTTGCGGCGAGATCCGCGTTCACTGGATGCAATAACGACACATCTCCGTCAATTTCATCACATCCATTCGTCAAGCGTTCATTCACGTCATTCAGATCTTTATGGTCATTTACATACATCCATACATACATACATATATCACAAGTTCAGGTTTATACCTGTAATTATTGGGGTCCTGGGATATGTAACACACTGCCTAAATATCAATCTTGAGAAATTAGGCTTCTCAAAACCAGAAAGGAGAAAGCTAATTCGAAGTCTACGGATCCAATCCATCACTGGAACTGTTAAAATCTATAAAACTTTCCGGAAGTTTATCATTTAAATATATATGAGCATGTCTAGATATGTAGCTACATGCATGAGAATACATACATAAAGCAAAATATACAAATCTGCACATACATACATACATACATACATACATACATACATACATACATACATACACACATGTAAACAAAAATACTCTGTTGTTGATGTTGAAATTCCAATGAAGGAACCTTGGATCTGGGTTAGAAACCGGTTCTTTCTCTATTGGCAAGAAATCTTGAAATAAATCTGAATAATGACATACATACATACACACATACACATACATACATAGATACATGCATACATTTCTTCCGGCTTTTTCATTCTGACCTCAAATCTCGCCGAGCTCAACTTTGCCTTTCGTCCATTCTGGATGAAAAAATGGGATTAAAAAATCCTGGCTGATATCAAGTAAGCACTCAGTGTAAAAGAATAAGGTTAAATTTCCAACAAGTAGATACCAGTAAATGTAAGTAGAATACAAATCCCAGGTAAATCTTCATTTATGACAGGTAAATCCAACAATCCTTATACAGAATTTTCAAAAATTCAGAGTATTTTTAGTAACAACAAATAATGTAGTAAAGACGAATGTTGCTGTAATTTAGCCCCAGGAGACATCGTATCCAGCTGGTTATACGACACGATCTGTGTCCTTATATTTTTCGAACAAGGGAATCTAGCACCCCCACTCAGCTCAAAACAATATCTGTGTATTGCGATTTCCGGGTTATTTCCCTTCATCAGCACAGAATAATTGTTCGGACCAAAGTACTGTTGCTGAATATCTCTCGTTGTGAGATTTAAAAATATTTTTTTCTAACAAATGATGTCTATGAAGACAATCATGTCTTTATTTTAGATCAGAGCCTAAGTAGCCAACAATTGTTTCAATTGTATTAACATATACATACATACATACGTACACACACACACATGCGCGCGCACACATACATACACACACACACAAACACATGTAAGATCCAGGGATCGAGGTGTAGGAAGAAAGTTAGCTTCAAGCAATCCGTAGTAAATATAAGAAAAAAACCCAACTTTCAGGGACGATAGTGGTTCATTGAAACGGAAGGTTACTCTTTTACTGTTTTATTTGTTTCAGCCATTTGATTGTGGCCATGCTGGAGCACCGCCTTTAGTCGAGCAAATCGACCCCAGGACTCATTCTGTGTAAGCCTAGTACTTATTCTATCGGGGCTTTTTGCCGAACCGCTAAGTTACGGAGACGTAGACACACCAGCATCGGTTGTCAAGCGATGTTGTGGTGACAAACACAGACACACAAACATATACATGTACACACACACACACACACACACACACACACACACATACATATATACGACAGGCTTCCTTTAGTTTCCGTCTACCAAATCCACTCACAAGGCCTTGGTCGGCCCGAGGCTATAGTAGAAAACACTTGCCCAAGGTGCCACGCAGTGGGACTGAACCCGGAACCATGTGGTTGGTAAGCAAGCTACTTACCACACAGCCATGTTGTGGATATTCCACGGTAGACGACCAGGGTTGCCGGGTATCCGAATAAGAATACAAGAGTTACGGAATGGAATTGGTGAGGTTCGGGCTGCATATGTTTCATAGAGGGTGGAACCTTAGAAATGGTAAAAATCCAAGTAAGGTGTATACTGTCGGTTACTCTTCAGGCTAAAGATATCTTGATTAAATTAAAGGTTACATTGTCGCAAGGAGGTACATATTGACGCATGGAAAATCCAATCAGAATGTGTAGAGAGCACAGTAGAAGAGGAGAATATAAATGTAGAGAGAAATAAGGATTAGAAGGAGAGAAAAAAAGAAAAAGGAAAACAGAAGAGAATATGGCTGTGTGGTTAGTAGCTTGCTTACCAACCACACCATTCCGGGTTCAGTCCCACTGCGTAGCACCTTAGGCAAGTGTCTTCTACTATAGCCTCGGGCCGACCAAAGCCTTGTGAGTGGATTTAGTAGACGGAAACTGAAAGAAGCCCGTCGTATATATATATATATATATATATATATGTATGTGATGTGTGTGTGTATGTTTGTATCTGTGTTTGTCCCCCTAGCATTGCTTGACAACCGATGTTGGTGTGTTTATACCCCTGTCACTTAGCGGTTCGGCAAAAAGAGACCGACAGAATAAGTACTAGGCTTACAAAGAATAAGTCCCGGGGTCGATTTGCTCGACTAAAGGCGGTACTCCAGCATGGCCACAGTCAAATGACTGAAACAAGTAAAAGAGTAAA
>NC_068987.1:5123173-5124342 GCF_001194135.2 Octopus bimaculoides
ATTCCTCCATGGCAAGATTTAATTTGTGTATACAAATTTAATTTGCGGTCCATGGGAAGAGCCGTTTTAACGATGCGTCCTGCCCAGCTCTTCGAAACGCCGGTGTTAAAACGGGGGTAGCTGATGAAGTAGAATGTTCTCTATGTGGCTTGTGTGTTTTCTCGTCTACGTTTTGTTTGCAATGTCCTGTACCCAGATATGCACCTATACATACAGGTGGATGTCGGTACGCACATACCTGTACGTATATATGCATATACTCATTTACTATTTGTTTTTATATATATATATATATATATAAACACACACACACACACACACACACACACATGCACATATACATACATATATATATATGCATAAAGATATTATTATTATTATTATTATTAGTATTATTAGGGTGGCGAGTTGGCAGAGTCGTTAGCATGCTGGACGAAATGCTTATCGGTGTTTCGCGCGTCGCTACGTTCTGAGTTCAAATTTTGCCGAGGTCGGCTGTGTCTTTCATCCTTTCGGGGTCGATAAATTAAGTGCCAGTTGCGTACTGGAGTCGACCTAATCGACTGGACCCCACCCAATTCCAGGCATTTTGCCTTTAGTAGAAAGGATTATTATTATTATTAATTTTAATAACATTGCCTATATGTATGCCTGCGCTTCATCTTCCTCATTCCATGCAGTAACGAGTTTCAGATCCGTGCTTGTATTCATAGCTTTGTGCGCCGCGTCATGCTATATGCACTTCTACACAACACTACACCTGCATCTAATGAAGAGGACTGCTTCACCGATCTGGGCTACTGACCATCCCACTGGACGCCAGTTCCTGGAAAGTTCCAAGCAGTTGATCATTTTGCAAGCATCTGCCAACGTGTTGTGGACCGGTTCACCTTTTGCAGACGTCTTCGACATCTTAACATCTCCCCCGCCGAACTCTCGGCCTTCCCATGTCTCCAATGCCGCCAAGATATTATCATAAAACCAGCCGATAAGGATGGAGCCGTGGTGGTGTGGCGCGCAGACCTCTACAAGGCTGAAGCTCTCCGCCAAATCCAGACACCTCCTTCTACTGCCCTCTACCCCCCATCCCCACGCATGACTACGAACAGATTGGGTCCTCCACTATCCATGACCTCATTTCCTCCCCCGTCTCCCTCCCACCACCTCCA
>NC_068987.1:5125642-5126732 GCF_001194135.2 Octopus bimaculoides
AGACAAATCATTTATGCACATCGCGGTCGATTTATTCAATCAAAATCTTCCTAGTCCGACACAAATTTATTGTTTGTAGCAGTAGTTACAACATTGATAGCAGTTATTTAAAATTTTTTAAATTTAAAAGTGTGGCTTTGTGGTTTCAGTGCTCGACTTACGAATGTGTGTTCGACTCCCGGCGGCGCGTTGTGTTCTTGAGCAAGACACTTTATTTCACATTGCTCCAATCCACTCAGCTAGCAAAAATGAGTTGTACCTCTATTTCAAAGGGCCAGCCTTGTCCCACGCTGAATTTCCTTGAGAGCTACATCAAGGATACGCGTGTCCGTGGAGTGCTCAGCCACTTGCAGGTTAATTTTACAGGCTAGTTGTCCCATAGAACGTATTAAGTGGAACATTCGTCGTCGTAACCGACGGAGTGCCAACTAAAATAAAATTTTCGCATTTCAATAAACTACACTAAAATGAAGTAACGTAAAGTTGTTCAGCCACGAAAATCAAGTCTGTTGTACATATTTAGAATTAATACAACGTAAGGCTGTCAGTTGGCGGAATCGTTAACACACCGGGTAATATGCTCAGCGGACTTTCGTCCGTTCAGAGTTCAAATTTCGTCAGCGGTTAATTTTGCCTTTTATCGTTTCAGTGTCGATAAAATAAGTACCATTTGAGTGCTGAGCTCAATGTAATCGATTTGCCCTCTCCCCGAAATTGCTGGCGTCGTGCCAAAATTTGAAACCAATATATATTGGGTTGGCAACTAAGTTCTCGCCGATTTTTTAAATTTTGGAATTTATGGCATTTTTAAATTTTGGAATCTATTTTTTTCAAGAATTCTATTATTGAATCATTTTGGAATCTATTTTGTTTTTTTTTTCTAGTTAATTTTAGTTAATTTTTGTTTATTTTCAGATCATTAAAAACCGATTCGATTGAAATTTCAGACATGCATTTGGTATGTTCCGAGGCATGTGTTAGTCATAACAACTGCTTCAATCAATGTTCGGTTTTCGCAAAAATTCGATCGATAATTATCGATTTTTTAAAAAGATCATCCGATTTTGATCAAACTTGACATACCTATGCA
>NC_068987.1:5127004-5129026 GCF_001194135.2 Octopus bimaculoides
AAACCAAACTCGGTAAACGAATGCATTTTCACCCAACGAGTCTTATGCCATGGTTCATTTCATTAAATTGCGCTTTGTTTGAGCACAATTCGACAAACTCACATTCGAACAAAATTCCTTTGTTGAGGTAGCTCCTGATTTGTTTTTCTCAGAACACTGACCCCATTCCTTCTCCGATGCATAAACAATTAATCTCCACCATGGTGTGCACACACATTGTGACCCCACGTGACCTCAAAATAGCCACTGCCAATAACAGTAAACATCCGGCAGTGAGGCTTTCCATTGCAATAAATGAAAGCGATTTCTATGTGTAGCATGAGATAGTTAAAACAATAACAGCCTCTGCACTGCACAAGCTACTAGTAAGTACTTACTACTCCCTTCATCCATTTCACTAGCAGAAGTAACCGGCGTTGCACGGGTCTTAAATTACTATGAAACTGCAGAAACGTGAGGCCTTACACTTGAGAAAAGACGATTTGTAGGTTATCAGACAAGGAATGCTGCTGAAGGAGCTGCCTTCCAAGTTTTATGATGCTATCTGCCTCATGTTTACACACTTAGTCGAGGGATGTACTTCGACACTTGGTGGATAAAAGATGTTGCCGAAAGAATATGATACGACATTCAAAGGTATTTTGGATCGATGTTAAGCCTTGTTTACGTTTTAGGTCTACGCCACTGTTTATGTGGAAATTATGTGTGCTTATTAGTATTTTCGGGTTTTCACATCCAGCGTCCAATCAAGTAGCCCAAATGTTGGTATGAGTGTTGGCACTGCAAACACATTGTGGGCCACTGTTTTATTGAATGCAGACAACTCTGAGGTCCAAATTTTCTTTATTCGGCTGTAATATTCTTTAGTGACACGTCTTTTGTTACAGATGCCATTGTAAGATATGTTTTCATCCACCCCTAGATACTTGTAACATTCCTCGTCAGGTATAGGGGAAATAGTCAAGTCATTGATGGAAATATTGCTAGTCTGGTTTATAGTTTTATCCCTTTTTGCAACCATATAACAACATTTATCCTGACCAAACTCCAATTCTACATCCTTTGAGAATGTTGCAACTAAGTCAAGGCTCTTTTCCATCTCGTGCATATTCTTTGCATAGAGCTTCAAGTCATCCACAAAGAAGCAGTGTGTAATTTTGGTATTTCTGTTTCCAGTGAGACATCCTTCAAACTTCCTGAACATGAAAGACAAGGGGTTTACAGAAAGTATAAACAACATCACAGAGAGGCTGTCTCCTTGGAATATGCTTTTGCGATACTGTATTCTATCAGTGATAATACAGTAACTCTTCGTGTTTAATTTCAAGATGGTGGCCCACGATGGAATCAGGCCAGCTATGGCTTTGGCTATTCTCACTGGAACTTTAGCAAGTTGAAGGGCATCTAGCATCCATGAGTGGGGAACAGAGTCAAAAGCTTTTTTGTAGTCTAGCCACATTGAAACTAGTTCCTACTATGAACTCGCACCTCTGACATCACAGTTTTGTTGATTAACAACTGTTTTGCTTATCCCCAGACTCCTTTCTTCTCAGTTGCTTGTTCTGCTGTGATGCTGTTATTGGTTTCACAATGGTCCTGGAGGAAGAGGTTTAAGCAAGCTGTATATATTTCATACATTAAGTTCTGGCATGCAATTGACCGGTAGTTTTTTTTTGCCATGTGGGTGGTTCTGCATTTGGGGATCAGTTTTGTCTCTGCCAGAGCTAGCCAGTGTTGTATGCTACTGTTCCCATTGAGAGCTTTCTGGTACAGATTGATCAGATATGGCCGGTAGAAGGTTAGCTTCTTGCACCAATATCCAACAATCAAGTCTCTTCCAGGTGCTTTTCCATCCTGGAGTTTCAGGATCACAGTTGCAAGAGTATCACCATCAATGTTGTATGTCTTGGATGTAACGCAGGAGCAATAACTGACAAAGAATAAGTCCTGGGGGCGATTTGTTCGACTAAAGGTGGTGCTCCAGCATGGCCGCAGTCAAATGACTGAAAAAAAAAAAAAAAA
>NC_068987.1:5129578-5129788 GCF_001194135.2 Octopus bimaculoides
AAAAAAAAAAAAAAAAAAAATATATATATATATATACACATGCTGATATATGATCTACGTTAGACCCCTTATTCGCATAATCACCGAACCTGGAGCTTATCTATGATTTGTCCATAGCACTTACTCAGCATTACCTGACACCTTTGCCTCTTATTGACACCATTACTTCTCTCTCTCTCTCTCTCTCTCTCTCTCTCTCTCTCTCTCTCT
>NC_068987.1:5130321-5140380 GCF_001194135.2 Octopus bimaculoides
GGTACTTATTTCATCGACCCTGAAAGAAGGAAAAACAAAGTCTACCTCGACAAAATTTGAACTCAGAATGTATTGAATCGGAATAAATGCCGCTGACGATTCTGCCAGCTCGCTGCCTTGCTCATGCTAATAATACTTTGTAATTTTGGCAAAAAGCCAGCAGTTTTAAGGAAACGAAAATAGCTAATTTCATTGACCCCCAGTGTTCAACTGGTACTTATTTTATCGAGCCCGAAAGGAGAAAAGACATTTGAACTTATAACGTAAAGAGCCGGAAGAAATGCTGCTAAGCATTTAATCCGACTCATCAAAGATTCTGCTAGCTCGGTGCCTCGTGAAATATTGGTTTCAAGTTTTGGCACAAAGCCTGCAATTTCGGGGGAGGAGTAAGTCGATTAAATCAACCTTCCCACTGTCCAGCTGGTACTTATTTTGTCGACCCCGAAAATATGAAAGGCAAAGTCGACCTCGGTGGAATTTGGACTTGAAGTCACAAAGAGCCGGTAGAAATATTAGTTAGCATTTTATCCGGCTCGCTAACGATTCTGCTAATTCGGACTCTTGAAGTATTATAATAATAAAATCTCTCAGTTTTATCCTTGTGTCTTAGCTTTATAGACTTTCCAAAAGCTTCGTATAAATGTTATTGTTTTCCAATTTAATTCGAAAAATTTAACCATTCAATTTGAGTTAGTGCGTGTGTGTGCATATACGTAGATGCAGCTAAGGTTACACTTTTATCATGTAGTGGATTTGCATGCATGCATGCATGTCTATTTGTATATATATGTATGTATGTATTTGTATATGTATGTAGGTAGGTAGATAGGGAGAGAAGTAAGTTGGTAGGTATTATGTAGCTATTGCGTAGGTAGGTAAGGTATGTAGTTAAGTAGGTTGATGTGAGGGTTCGTATGTGTATATGCATGTATGCATGTACGTATGTATCAAACACAATTGCTGTTTTTATTTACTGTGTTGGGAAGGTATTGTTTTGAAAAATAAAAATGAAAGAGAATAACGTGTGGGCTGCCTATATAAATCTGTTTTATGCAAAACTTTAATATTCTTTCTATATACTAGTTCGTAAATAATGATTCTCATCACATATGCACTAACTTAGGTTCCATTGTGTGTGTTTTTGTATAAATATTTGTATGCGATGCGAACACACGTTTGTTACGATTCAATGATTCTTATGAAAGCCAACTATTTTCATTGGTTAATTCTATGCTTACGTCACATTCAGTCAACCAATGAAATGCCACTGTTGAATATCCTGTATATCCGTTTTGAAATTAATTCGTTCAAATCTGCAGAGCAATTGTAAATTGAACTTACGACGTAGTTTCGATTATCAGTATAAACTAGATCATTTCATTATCACCGATAAACACCCCAAAATAAATAAATGAATAAATGAATAAATAAATAAAGAATAAAAAGTTTTGAATGGTACAACAATGCACTATAATATAAAAAATGGACTACATACCTGTTGTAATTTAGATATCTATAGTCCGATGATATTTCGGAATTACAATTCCTTCCTCAGATATTCTTAGATGGAGTCTCGAATATTAAAACATTCAGTTTTCTCCTTTATCTAAAACCTGGATTTTGGTGCCTTCTTAGAACAATAGCGTAGCATGGAATGTGATAACCTCACAGGTTGAACATTTAAGCAAAGGTGCGACCAATTTGGCTGCTGCGCGCGGTGGCCAAAACGCATGCAACGATATTGTTTTAGTAGAAAACAATTCTTAATAGACACGTATACAAACAAGCAGACGACACACGTTGGGCTAGTAGTTCTCAACCCTTTAAAAATCCGGGCCAGATTTAAAATCTAGATCTTTTTAAGGAGCCGCACTCAAAAAAGTGAAACATCTATCTATCTATCTATCTATCTATCTATCTATCTATCTATCTATCTATCTATCTACCTGCCTGCCTACCTGCCTGCCTACCTACCTACCTACCTACCTACCTATCTACCTATCTATCTATCTATCTATCTATCTATCTATCTATCTATCTATCCACGTACAGTCAACCAAAATGCGTGAGTTCCCATGGCATGGTAACATGTACCATACTTTCGCAAAACCTTTTAGGTGTCTGTAAAGTCACGAACAGATATAGACGACCTTACGGCTCCCTTGCTTTTGGCCCAGCGGAACATCTAGGATGTGAGAGCTGAAGTAAGTAAGAGCTGTATCAGTACCCAGCTAGTATCCATTCCAGCTAAGAACACTAAAATGAACTGCTTTGCTCAAAGACATAACAAGCCGCGCCCTTCAAGAATTGAACCTACGTCTATATGGTCTTGAACTAATCTATCATCTTCTTTGGTTCTTCATGGTTGACCATAGTGTAACTAATCTCTGAAGATCTTATGAAGCAGACGCCTATCAGACACACAACAACATGGAAGAGCCCTAGATGTGTATATGCTGTGGAGCTCAAGTGATGTGTACACAGTGGGCTTTCTCAGGTGAGGTACATTGAGTGTGCCATCTCAGGTAATGAGTACATAGTGTGCCATCTGAGGTGATGTGTTTATTTGTGTGTCTATCCTTGGACTGCCACCCTCAGACCAAACTGGCCGAACGATTTGATTTCTTTTCTTGTCTTTTCTCTTAAACATACTCACGTATGGACACATATTTGTGAACATTCATATTTTGTTTATATTTACTAGTGGCCCCCGTGGATATTTCACACCCTCAGAGGAGATATTATGCCTGCCTGGTGTCCAAGCCACGCTGATCAGCATCGCCCGGCTCGGAAGGTTTCGTAAGATCCCTCTTATGATCCCGAAAACGGCCCGCGTGCTGGTGGCTGATAACCTCGCATCCTCAATCGAATAAGTCCTAGAATCTGGTCGACCTAGCGATTGGGATCAACTGTTTTATTTTGCTCTGCTTGCACTTGGTCTTTTCAACACCGCTGCCGATCGGGCTGGCGTCCATAACTAGCGTGTTCAAATATGCTGCACTCCGCTCATTCGCGCGCCCGCAGTCCTTCACTCCTTACACCGGCTCAAAGCATTTACGCGACTGGGTAAACGCCAAACGTATCGAAGACGATGTCTCAATGGCGGTCAGAATTGTCGCCTCTGATCACACCGTCCTCTACTCTGCTGAAGAGATCTTTGCTCTCTCCTGAGCCACCTGCAAACCTCAGACCCATGTCCTCACCCGATTTTCAGACGCCGTACGTGGCCTACGAGAAAGATATATCCTCTCTGCTCTGAAGTCTTTCCTTGCCAGTAACGGCGGAGGTGCCGACGGTCTCCGACCCGGCCCCTTCAAAGACTTGATGTCTTCACTTACTGCCGAAGCCAGCCGCCGCTTGCTGAGCGCAACTACAGCTCAGACTAATTCACAGCGTCCTGGACCCTTATCTCCGAGGTTTCTTCTTTTCAGCTCGCCTAATCGCTCTCAAGAAGGATAGGGGAATGTGTCCCATCACTGAAGGCAACGTCTTCTAGAGACTCGCGGCCGAAGTCATCCGCAGTTCTGTCGCACCTGAATTGGGTGAGGAACTCAGCCCGGTACCACCGGAGGCCGGCGTAGCCAGTGAGTGCGAGGGAACCATCCATACCGCTAGGCAGCACTTCAATGACTGTCCTCCTGAACTGACATCGAGAGATTCCAAGCGCCTTATTGTCAAACTTGACATTGAAAATTGCTTTCAACTGTCTGCACCGTGACCACTTGCTCCAGGCCTGACTCAGCCGTGCCCCATCTGCCTACCCGCTGGCTTGCCTGTTGTACCCGCTGAGCATGCTCTTCACCTTAGATAAGGGACTGGCGTTCAACAGGGTGATTCACTGGGCTCCCTCCTGTTCATTCTCGGGGTGGATAGCATTTCTTGGATCATGCATCACAGCTCCTTTCAACGTCTGATACTGGGACAATGCGACGATAGGTGGGCCATTAGAGAGTGTCTGCTATGATCTTTAATCAGTGGTTTCCGCTCTAGCGAGAGTTTGCCTCAAAATAAACCCATACAAGTCGGTGGTTGTGTACATCAACTATGGGGCTTTGCGGTCTCCGTCTTAGACGTACGTTTACTACTTCACCAGGTACAGGCGACCTCGAAAGAGGACGTCCTTATCCTCGGTTCACCAATCTTCCCGCCTGCCATTCACTCCATCTCATGTCTAAGCAATCGCCAGCTTGAAAGATCAACGAACAGACTGAATGTGAGCGGCGGCCACCCAGCACTGTTCCTGTTAAGGATCTGCTTCGCCATGTCTAAGTTATTGTATAGCTTCTGCAGTGCTCCTTGCATGGGCCACGTATCTCTCACGCGGTCTCGACGCCTGAATTCAATTGGACGTCGAAGAAGTATGCAACGTTCGGTTCGACGACACCGGATGGCAGTAGGCTACTTTACCCATCAAATATAGCAGCTTCGGCTTTCAATCTCCGTTCTCACTGGCCCTGTCGGCTTTTCCCTCGTCAGTGACCTCTTGCTGTGTCTTCATTAACAGGGTTCTCCACAACATAGCCGAACCATCTGTGATCGGAGAGCGCGAGGTGGCTTACGCGACATGGAACCAGCTCGGCCTGGGCCTTGCCAACATCCACCTTCATCTCCTCTCTGAGGACGTCCGGTCTGCTCAAAAGAGAAGGGTTGCCATCCAGTGTCGCATGATCACAGACGAGTTAGTGTACCATCTGGCATGTTTCCGCTCAGCCTCTGAGCCTCACAGCAGAACCTGGTTAAATGCAGTGCCATCACTCGCGGCCGGCACTCTTGGCATCGGCGTTTCCCCGAGACTTGGCCTCCAGATTTCTAAGCCTCAATGAATACCGCTACGGGTCCACTGTGGATTTTTTTCGGCCTCTGCCTACTGTCATGCCATCATAGTGTCGGCCGCCTTCCATGCCATGGCACCCTTAAGAAAATCACAAAGCATAGTCTCGATGCTGCAGGCTTTCTTTCCTAGCACGAGCCAGCGGAGCTAGACTGACGGGACGGTAAAAGGCGTGTCGGTATGGTTATTTTTCTGTTCCGTGACGGCAGGCACCTCATCAAAGATGTCGCATGCTGTGATAATTTCTCTAGCGGTAACTCGGTGTGTTCAGCTATCAGCCCAGGCCCCGTTGCTCGTCAAGCTGAGAAAAGCAAATTGTCAAGGTACCAGTCACTCTATGGCAGGTCGACTTGTGGCAACAGAGGTCTCCAGCGTCTTCGGTTCCCCGACCAATATACCCGCTCACCACTATCGGGGCGGAGATGGCTATCAGCAAGTGCGAGCTCCACGGCTGTTCCAGCGCATCTCTTTCGCTATTTCGTCTGTTAGGGCCGTGAAGTGGTCTGAATTATTATAGGAAATTGTACGTTTTATTCTCCTTAATGTAAAATTACTCCATGTATGTTAAATTATATATTTTTAGAGTGTAAACTATTAGACTTGGTAAAGTGAATATTATTTCCTGCGTCATGCATCTAAATTGCGGCGAAATTTTTTCCCTTCGAAAAAAATTTCGCTGAATTGCGTGCGATCGCAGGTGATGACTTCACCTATCATTCTTTGGGATTTGATAAAATTTATACTAGTTGAGTACCGAGTGGATGTAATGGGGTTGCTGCCTTTCCAGAACTTCTTACCTTTTGCCTATAGGGGAAAGAATGATTAAGGGCAGGGAGCAGTATCAGCAGCGCTGCGCCGGATATAGTGCTTAGTAGTATATCTCTTCTGACTCTTTACAATCTGAGTTCAAACTCCGCCCACACCAACTTTGTTGTTTTTTCTTTTGGGCTCAATAAAATAAGTATCAGTCGATCATTGGGGTCGACGAGTTATCTCCTCCTGCAAAATTTCTGGCCTTGTGCCAAAATTTGAAACCGTTATGTGTGGTGGAAAAAACTAAGACATTTATTTGGTTGAAGAAGGTTTTATTTGTTTTAAATTATAGAATAATATTTACAATTAGAATTGAATTTACAAATGCTGTAACCTGCAAAATGCAAATATTGAATTGAAGGAGTGTCATATATTTTTATTCAATACATTTGCTGTGCAATAACCTATAACTAATTCAGAATCATTTTTAGGAAGTAAATTTGTTAATCGCAAATATTTTCTATCTTTCAGAGGTCAGAAACAATCTGAGCCGACGTTCAACGAACCGAAACAGAAATTTCTTTTGCTATAGAAAAGAGATGGATTTTTTTTTCGTAAAAGTTACCTAAAGTTTTCGTTGATCTTAAAGTAAAATATGTTATAATACCTATTCTGCAGTTTAGATTAGTTCTTTTAATATAAATAGAAATTTAATAAAACAAAAAGACAATATATACAGGCTGGTCCATCTTCATTTAACAGAAATAGAAAAATATCGTTATTCACAAATATAATCTGGAATGATTTAAAGTTTTTGAAACTTAAAAATTTTTCAAATTGACTAGAAATGGTGAAATTTGAATGACCAGATATTTGAGGAGCTTAAAACATCAGTTTCTTAAATATATACAAAATCTTGGATTATTTATTTGATGGTTAAATGGAATTGTGATGTGTAACGTTCATACTTTTAATTATGAAATAAAGGCGCAAAATATTGAGTATGCGGCATTAAAAATTGGTCTTTTATTACTACAAATATTTTGATTTGTCTGGTGCATGAATCGTCTGCTTAAAGCAGTTCAGCAATGTTGCCAGTAGTATCAGAAGTTCATCTGGTTTGAACATTATAACGAATTTTCTCCGACCCTCGCTCCATTAACTCAGATGTACTCCAAAGCTAAGCTTTGTCACCATCGGTTTTTTCTCTCTCCGAGTAACAGCTTAATCGTGGAGTTTTTGTTTTATTGTCACTTATCTGAGTTCAAACTGACGTGCACTTTTACTCAGATAGAAAGTACACTTCTTGCTTATGTCCCGAAGTTAGGTCAATTTCAAATGCAACGTAAATATTCTTAGTAAAATATTTTTCATTCTTCATAAACACTGTGTTCAGAAATCTCTTGAAATACAGACTTGATAAATTAGTTTCAGTGAATAAAGAATAATAAAAGAAAGGAATTCTTTACACAACTCAGGAAAATAAGATAACGAAGTAGCCTCTATATGATCACTTGATATGCTAGAAATACCAACTAAATCTCACTCATCTTAAAAAAGAACGGATACATTGAATAATGTCTCGCAACCTCATTCAGGCGGTAATTTAGTGTCCCACCATTTTGTTACGTATGTCATTTTACTGATTCGGAGATCGGTAATCTGTCAATTATTTTTGGATATTTAACCAGCAGTTAAATTATTTTCTGTCTCCTGTCTTTATTTAGACAGTGTTGAAGCCCGTTTTACTTTGCTCTGTCTATTACTTAACGGTTGTTCGCTCTCTCTTTTAGTTTCATTGCCACAGAACATGATCGGCTCCTTTTTCAGTTGCCTACAAATTTCGAGACATATTCAATTGATTGAGAAATCATTTGCATTCGTTATTTCTCCCAGTTTATAAACATGTATGTTGTATGTGTTTTCTCTTTATGGCCGACCATTATCTTTTAGTACACATTTGACTTTACAAACAAGAAAATACGAACACTTTCTACAATGGCTAAATATTTTGTACAACCACGAACGTATGGTTCTAAATTTTCAACAACTCATGAAAAAGTTGCTTTGATTGGTCTTATTGCGTTTTTCCTATTCTATGCTTAAGTTACTGTCCTGCTACAAACCCGTTTTCATGAACCATGTCCTGCCTAGCTATTATTGAATTATTGCATCAATAAGACCGGAAAGGGTTTCTTTCTTTCTTTCTTTCTTTTTTTATATTAAAATGTTTCTTGGGCTCTGGGACTCATAAGATCGGTTACCCGGTTTCCAAAGTGTATAAGTGACCGAGATCGCAACACTCCTGAACGAGTCGTCTATACGTTGCCAGGTTCGACCAAACATTGCACTCAGCAACAAAACACATGCGTAGAAGATAAAAATACCAGTAATAAAAAAACAATAAAGACGAGCACAAAACAAGCTAAACAACATATAAACATACTTCTAAATGTCACAGTCTGATCAAGGTCGACCTGGGATTAAATAACAAAGGGAAGTGTATACAAAGGTATACTGGATTGGGAAGAAAATACAATTTGCTCACATTGCACTACATACGATTATTCACCATATCTCCAAAATGCGAAATGAGAGCTTTATTCAGAAGGGGACAAGCGTATCTGAAGCAATGGATCTAATACTGGATTATCAGATGAATTCGTCTCCTCCACCACTTTTATTGTAATCCTTTCTAATGTTAATTGAATTAACATGAAGAATATTTTTATCGTCGTATTTCATGTGTGTTTTTTTAGCCCTATTCTTCCTTTATAATTTTTGAAATTTGAATAAATTTTACCTTTTCAAACATATGACGAATTACCAAGTAAAAATAATAAAAAAAAAACCCAAGAAATTTATCTGACAATTCAATACATCGTACTTAATCATTCAACTGAATGAATTCCAATCGATCTGGATTGATCTAGGGATTATACGACGCCATTACTACTATCTTTCAATCTTCGATAACCTTTTACAACAAATTTAGATATTTCTCGTAGCAGGCAGCTCTTTGTGAGTCGAGACAAAAAATTAAAGCTACTGGCGACTTGTTTTCGGTTCCTTTCATTTATGTCATAAACATCACAATTCTATTTTGTTCTTCTAAAAATATTAGCTTTCATATTTTATCTGGAGAAAGTATCACAGAAACTTTTACGTGTACTCTGTTTGAGATTCTAGAGTACGGTGACAGCCAACTGCGATATGCTTTTAAGAAATAAAAAGCAAATTTTCTTTCATACTGCAAGTACAATACTAACTTTCCGGATACTGGTAGTCCGGAGCCTCTTATAATTTACCCTAATTTACGAGTGGAAATCTACAAACTTCCGCGGTTGCCAGACTGAGTGACCGTATTTTACAGTACTTTGCACAATACAGTATTAATACATTGTGCATGGCTAAGTGGTTTGGGTATTCGGCTCAAGATTGTAAGGTCGTAAGTTCGATTCCCGGCGGTGTGTTGTGTCCTTGAGCAAAACACTTTATTTCACGTTGCTCCAGTTTGCTAGAAAATGCCAAAAAATGAGTAGTACCTGTATTTTAAAGGGCCAGTCTTGTCACATTCTCTGTCACGCCGAATCTCCCTGAGAACTACGTTGAGGGTACGCGTGTCTGTGGGGTGCTCAGCCACTTGCATGTTAATTTCCCGAGCAAGCTCTTCCGTTGATTGGATCAACTGGAACCTTCGTCGTCGTAAGCGACGGAGGGCCAGTTATTCTACAATCACATCATTTATACCAGGGGTTCTCAAACGGGGACCCCATGACCGTTAGAGGTCCACATAAGATTTGTTAAAAATTATGTGCACCAGATCGGTTATTCTTCTACGAGACACGAAGTATTTTAACAATTTTTAAAAATACAATTCTTTATAATATTTAATTCTAAAATTACAATAGGATTTTAAAAATTTCAAATAGTTACGAGGATCCAGTAGAATCGGAACCAAAGGGGTCCACGAGCTAAAAATGGTTGGGAACCACTGATTGATACTAATGTACAGGTACCTGTATTCCATTTAACTGTTTAAATAAATTCAATATTTGTTTAATTTAGAGGTGACCATTCTTGGTTCGGAAATATCAGTAATACAGAAGGGCTTCGGAACCAAAAGTTCCGGAAAATCGGTGTTGTATTTACTCTTTTATTTGTTTCAGTTATTTTGACTGCGGCCATGTTGGAGCACCGCCTTTAGTCGAACAAATTGACCCCAGAAGTTATTCTTTGTAAGCCTAGTATTTATTCTATCGGATTCTATTGCCGAACCGCTAAGTTGTGGGGACGTAAACACACCAACATCGGTTGTCAAGCGATGGTGGAGGGGGGGACAAACACAGGCATACAAACATGTATGTATGTAGTGCATTGTTGCGCCATTCAAGACACATTATTTTTTACAAACAATACACAATGCTTCAAGCGAACCACAATACTCTCCTATATACTTTGAAAAATTATATATA
>NC_068987.1:5140390-5141421 GCF_001194135.2 Octopus bimaculoides
AGTTTCCGTTTACCAAATCCACTTACAAGGCTTTGGTCGACCCGAGCTATAGCAGAAGACACTTGCCCAAGGTGCCACGCAGTCGGACTGAACCCAGAACCATGTGATTGATAAGCAAGCGAGTTACCATACAGCCACTCCTATTAATTTCATTTGACTGCCACTCGCCATTAATCATTTCAAATTTGCCTGGTTATTCGTAAATTAATATAATTTATAAAATTTACGTGGATTTAGTTTCAATATTTTATAGAAAAATAATGAAACTATTCATAATTGTTTCTAAATTGGGATACAATTTTGAGGGGAGGGGAACATAGTCGATTTAACCGACCCAGTTCCTGACTGGTATTTTATTTCATTGACTCTAGAGGAGTGAAAGGCAAGCCGGCTTCTGCAGCATCTGAACTCAGAACGTAAAAAGCCGGAATAGGTACTGCAAGGCATTTTATGCGACGCACCTTCGATTTTGCCAGTTCACAACTCCAAAGAAAATTATTACTTTCTCTTTTACTTGTTTCAGTCATTTGACTGCGGCCATGCTGGAGCACCACCTTTAGTCGAGCAAATCGACCCCGGGACTTAATCTTTGTAAGCCTAGTACTTATTCTATCGGTCTCTTTTGCCGAACCGCTAGGTTACGGGGATATAATCACACCAGCATCGGTTGTCAAGCGATGCTAGGGGGAAAAACACAGACACACAAACACACACATACATACATACATATATACATATATACGACGGGCTTCTTTCAGTTTCCGTCTACCAAATCCACTCACAAGGCCTTCGTCGGCCCGAGGCTATAGTAGAAGACACTTGCCCAAGATGCCACGCAGTGGGACTGAACCCAGAACCATGTGGTTGGTAAGCAAGCTACTTACCACACAGCCACGCCTGCGCCTATATTAATAATAAATAATTAGTAATATCATTAAAATAAAATATATAAAATATTTTAAAACCTAATTTCAGTTATTTTTTTTTCCAGCCAAATGCTTTTGGCCCAAACTTGAAGCAAAGTTTTTTAG
>NC_068987.1:5142054-5144521 GCF_001194135.2 Octopus bimaculoides
AATCCAATCAACGGAACAGCCTGCTCGTGAAATTAATGTGCAAGTGGCTGAGCACTCCACAGACACGTGTACCCTTAACGTAGTTTTCGGGGAGATTCAGCGTGACACAGAGTGTGACAAGGCAGGCCCTTTGAAATACAGGTACAACAGAAACAGGAAGAAAGTGTGAGAGAAAATTGTGGTGAAAGAGTACCGCAGGGTTCTCCACCATCCCCTGTTGGAATCTTGTGGAGCTTTAGGTGTTTCCACTCAGTAAACACGCACAGCGCCCGGTCTGGGAATCGAAACCACGATCCTATGACCGCGCGTCTGCTGCCCTAACCACTGTTCCGTTGATCGGATCAACTGGAACCTTTGACGTCGTAAGCGACGGAGTGCCAACAACAACTATGGCCAGTCAATACGTAAATATGTATATTCACATCCTGTCTAATTATTCATATAAAACCTCTGTTACTCTTTCCGTTGGGTGTACGAGGAGTAATCAGGAAGTATCGGGACTTTTGCTATGATAACGGAATTAAAGTACATAGAGTGAAGACGGACGTTTGCCACATATTGACCTTGAACTTTGCTATTATAGTTATAGTTTGCTGACTCACTTCCGCTGTTTGTGGCAGAGATCGGAAGTAGAGTGTGTAGAGTGTTGTCGTCTCACCACATCACAGAGGTGCCATTAATGATCATGTGTGTGTGTGTGTGAGTGCGTGGAAGGAGACATACCTTGAAGGTTTTTACGGCCATGCATCTTTCCAAAATCCAAATTTCACTTGAAAGGATCACGATTTCAAGACGAAGAATTCCTAAACAATTCGACAAGGCAGCTGTTCGCTATCCCTCAAAATGGAGTTCTAGGAATGCTTCCATCTATGAAAACGACACCGGGTAAAGTGTGTGTCTTCAAAAGGGGATTGCTTCGAAGAAGGTTAAATGAAGAGTTGACATGTGTTGGAGTTTTCTGTTTATAGCAAGTCGTACATGCACACACACACACACACACACACACACACAACAAAGAGAAAGGTGGGTGTGAGGAATACGTAGCTTTAAGGAGAGAGTGGGTAGGTGGCTTTTCTGCTGTCCATCGCAAAGAAACACTCTCATACAGACACACACACACACACACACACACACACACACACACACACACACACACACACACACACACACACACACACACACACACACACACACACACACACACATATATATATATACAGATACTTACGTACGTACAAACATACATACATGCATTTGTCTACTACACACCATTTTAAACTCTTGATTAATGTGTGTACGTATGTAAATTTGTGTGTGCGTGTGTGCGTGTGTGCGTGTGCTTAGTAATACAGCTATTGATAACGTCCGGATTTCTTTTCTTGTTAGGAGGTGTGCAACTCAGCCTATCACCTAGGCCTGTCGATTTTGCCAAGTTGATCTCGAATCCTCCATTTGGTCGCTAACTTAGCTCAGCAAATAAAGCATAAAATGCTCTATCCGTGGTATGATCAATAAGTATCCGGACTGTTGCTATAATAACGAAGCTAAAGCACGCAAAGTAAAGCTGCTTGAAACAGCTTGACCTTGAACTCTGCTGTGTATGCGCACTAAGTTTTAACGTTCTAGCTCTCTTCAACTGTTTACAGCAGTGCTTGGAAGGGAGGTGTGTAGCGTGTGATCGTCGCATTGAACATGTCACAGAAAGTTGAACAGAGAATGAAGGAGATCTTGTGCAACAGAAACCCGAATGTCTTTTGGGTCAGCTGAAAGCAGGTTTGGCACAAACTTGGCAGACACGCGTCTCATACCCAAATCTCCAGTGATAATGGACTGAACTGAACCATAACTAATCTGCACATCCTCTGATAACTCACGGATGGTGATTCGACGATTTCCCCTCACACCTGTACACACATCTGCAATGTTTTCCTCAGTTCTGCTGGTTGCGGGTCTCTCTGAACGTTCGTCAATATTGACATTTTTTCGGCCATCTTGGAAACGTCTGAACCACTCGTACACTTGTGTGCGGCTCATACACTCCTCTCCATACTCTTTCTGCAACTTTGCGTATGCCTCTCAGCAGGTATCGTCATGACAACTTTCTCTGTCATAGTCAATGCGACAATCACACGCTACACACCTTTCTTCCAAGCACTGCTGAAAACAGCGGAAGTGGTTTAGAACATTAAAACTTAGCGCACATGCACAACAGAGTTCAAGCTCAATCCTTGCCAAACGGCTTTACTCTGTGTGCTTTAGCTTCGTTACTATGGCAACAGTCCGGATACTTATTAATCAGACCTCCTATGCTCTCCGCATTTTATTAATATGATTTCGTGGCCTGCTTCACACACACACACACAATAATCCATTTTGTGGTTTGATGTCTGTCATCTTGCCTCGCTGAATATAGGAGTGGAGGGAGTGACGTACTACTGATCCATTTACTTTCGACGAAGACCTTACC
>NC_068987.1:5144981-5148328 GCF_001194135.2 Octopus bimaculoides
TATATATATATATATATATATGAGCGAGAGGACAAACGAAATAAAAGGTTACATGTTTATCGACCCCATAGTACTTGACTGGTACTTATTCAATTGACCCTGGAAGCATCTAATTTTCCAGGCTTGCATAGATTAGACGGAATTTCGTTGAGGTAGGTTTTCTACAAAAGGATTCCCTCCCAGTCGCCAACCTTCACCTGTTACTAAGCAAGGTAATATTTCCCATTCCCAGGCACGTTTTTCATGAACGACTAGCAAAGAACAATATCGCTTACATGACGGTGACGCTCGTTAACAATCATCTCATGATGTGAAGACTAAAGTGCACATAAACGTGAAATGAAGTGTCGTGCTCAACGCGTCACCGGGAATCGAACTCACGATCGCGAGCGAAATGCCCGTAACCATTAAACCACGCGCCTTCACTCGTTTTAACCCTCATGGTTATGAATAAAGAACCCATTTATTGTATACCAACCAGCTCGGGTCTTTTTGGTTTTGGTGTTATGCGCTTTTAAGTGACTCTTGGACGACGTAGATGCTGCTTTGCATTTGGTTGGTTTACGAGAGGGTCTTGTTACGTTTTTACCCATTTGTTTGAGAGATTTCGGACTACGAGAAGTGTGTAAGTCGTCCTCCTCTTTTAATTTGGTTGTGTTGAGAGATGAGAGGTCGGGCTTGGATTCACAGTCCATTTTGTTTGTTAATGTGGTATATGATAAATTTTGGAAGCAATCTGAAACAAGAAAAAGAAAAGAAAAGAAAAAGAAACAAGTAGAAAACCGGTTTTGTAACGAGAGGAAAGATGAAAGGTTGTGACGTTAAGTTATCTCTAGCTTGTTTCAGTCATTGGACTGCGGCCGTGCTGGGGCACAGGAATTAATAAATAAAGTACCACAACGACTAAATGCCTCCCTCATTTTACTAGAATAAGCCCTGGGGTCGATTTGTTCGACTAAAAAAGGTGCTGCTCCAGCATTGCCGCAGTCAAATGACCGAAACAAGTAAAATAATAAAAGAATAGTGCTTTATGTCTACGTTTAGTTGTAAGCTTCTTCGCCTTAGGAAGTGATCGACACCATTTACTCACGCTTCAATTCCATCCCAGTTTCAGTTATAATCAAGCATAAAATAGCATGATTTACACGAGAAGAAACACGGTACACACTAATTATTAGATGGCACTCCTCCGGTTGGGACAGTCGTTCCCACATGTTTTCGGGCTGCCACCCCTTTGGCACCCAAGCTGCATTCTTAGCGCCCCAACCCAAAATTTACCACTACAAACAGACCTCTTTCTGAAGCAAATTCAAAGCAACAATAAAACTTAACCTAATTAGGCGGTGAGCTGGCAGAAACGTTAGCACGCCGGGCGAAATGCTTAGCGATATTTCGTCTGTCTTTACGTTCTGAGTTCAAATTCCGTTGAGGTCGGCTTTGCCTTTCGTCCTTTAGGGGTCGATAAATTAGGTACCAGTTGCGTACTGGGTCGATCTAATCGACTGGCCCCCTCCCGCAAATTTCGGGGCCTGTGCCTAGAGTGGAAGAGAATATTTACAGCTTATTCAAACTGCAGAAACTTTAGCACGCCGGGTGAAATGTTTAATAGTATTTCGTCTGTCTTTACGTTCTGAGTTCAAATTCCGTTGAGGTCGGCTTTGCCTTTCATCCTTTCGGGGTCGATAAATCAAGTACCAATTGCGTACTGGGGTTGATCTAACCGACTGGCCCTCTCCCCCAAAATTTCAGGCCTTGTGCCTAGAGAAGAAGAAAAAAACTTCACCTAATTAACCTATTATTTTGTTATTTTTACATTAACCACCCTCTTTTAGCTATCCCCGTTATCACCCCACTTCTTTGAACTTTCCACCGCCCCTAAGGGAGCGGTACCGCCCACTTTGGGAACAACTGGGTTAGGACGATGAGTGTTCCCAGCGGCGCGTTGTGTCCTTGAGCCTGATACTTTATTTCACGTTGCTCCAATTCACTCAGCCTGTATTTCAAAGGATCAGCTTCGACGTATTCTGTGTCATGCTGAATCTCCCTGAGAACTACGTTAGGTATATGCGTTTGTGTGGAATGCTTATCCACTTGAACTTCATGAATAGGCTATTCCGTTGTTCGGATCAACTGGAACCCTCGTCATCGTAACCGGACTGCTAGTTTTATAGTCATGGCTGGTAAAGTCACACTGTTTCGGCCACTGTGTTCTTCGGCCTTCTTCAGGTGCCTACTGTACTCGTCGTTAAACGTTTTCGGAATTCCGAATCAAACTCTTCATTTTGCATAGGAAATATATCTTGGAGTAGAGATTGTTTGTCAACATAACATGGCAGTCCTGGTTTAAGACTAATGTTACTCTAATTTAGTCCCAGGAGACATCGTCTCCGGCTGACTATACGACACGATCTGTGTTCTTATATTTTCGAACAAGGGAATCTAGCACCCCCACTCAGCACAAAACAATATCTCTGTATCGCGATTTCCGGGTTATTTCCCTTCATCAGTACAGAATAATTCTTCGGCTAGAAATTCCCGTTCGAAATATAGTTTTCAAAGTGACAACTAGTCACCGATCTATAAATTAGAAAATTACTATTTTTAAATCTCACAATGAGATATATCTTCTGCAACACTAATACAGCTAGAAATTCAACATTTAATTCATTAACAAACTTTTCGTCGTTTCTTAATCATGAATACATTAACGAAGGGCCGTATGCTAATCAACACTCACACACAGATACACATACGCGCTCCCTCGTACATACAAAAAGATGATGATCAGAATGCAAGTATTGACGCCTACCTGTTTCCTCATCGATTTGGTATTCAGTTTTTGGCTGCAAATAATCATATTGGATTTGGTTTAAGGAGACGTCTAGTGGGAACTGAACATTGGTTGGTTCATCATGCAACGAAGAACAGGGAAGATGATTATGTTCAGTGGAATCATTAAAATGTTCTTTTTGGTTAAGGTTAGCGTTGAAACAAGTTTGGTCGTCTGACTGAAAATTGTTCTCTGACGCCATTATTTCTCTTATTATGGTGTACACGTTTGTATCAGACGCTCTGGTGTTCGCTTCTGTAACTTGATAGCCCAGTTCATCCACTAAGAATATAAAACAAAATAGAAATTAGATAAATTCATTGTTTGTGAATGCTTCAGTAAGTATTGGTCTGATCTGCCTGCCTGTCTGTCTGTCTGTCTACCTGGTCGCATGTATGACAATAAATGTGATTGCGAGTGTTTACACACACACAGACAGACAGACAGACAGATACACACACACGCGCACGCACACACACACACACACACACACACACACACACACACACACACACAC
>NC_068987.1:5153392-5159398 GCF_001194135.2 Octopus bimaculoides
GGCAAGTGTCTTCTACGATACCCTCGAACCGACCAAAGCCTTCTGAGTGGATTTGGTAGACGGAAACTGAAAGAAGCCTATTGTGTGTGTGTGTATGTATATATATATATATATATATATATATATATATATATATATGCATGTGTATGTGTGCGTGTGTGTGTTTGTATGTGTGCTTGTGTTTGTCTCCCATCACCGCTTGACAACCGGTGCTTGTTTGTTTACGTCTCCGTAAATTAGCGGTTCAGCAAATGAAACCGATAGAATAAGCAGCACGCTTAACAAAAAAAAAAAAAAGCACTGACATCGATTTATTCGACTAAAAATTCTTCGAAGCGGTGCTCCAGCATGACCACAGACTAGTGTTTAAAACAGGCAAAAGATAGAAAGAAAAAAAGTCATTCGTTGCAGAATATTTCTGGCGACTCATCTAAGAGCTGAACTCGTGTGCTTGTGCACTCAATGCAACATGGTCAATGCTTGAAGAATTGACATCGAAAGACAAACCGTTGTTTTCTCTAAGCAAGCCACAAGAGATAACCCTTTCTGCTACAAGCACAAGGGGGGAAATCGATTACATCGACCCCAGAACTCAACTGGTACTTAATTTATCGATCCCGAAAGGATGAAAGGCAAAGTCGACCTCGGCGGAATTTGAACTCAGAACATAACGGCAGACAAAATACTAAGCATTTTGCCCGGTGTGCTAATGATTATTTCTTTACTGCCCACATGAGGCTAAACATAGAGGGGACAAACAAGGACAGACAAACAGATTAAGTCGATTATATCGACTCCAGTGCGTAACTGGTACTTAATTTATCGATCCCGAAAAGATGAAAGGCAAAGTCGACCTCGGCGGAATTTGAACTCAGAACGTGAAGACGGACAAAATGTAGTCTAGCTTGGGGGAGGGGATTAAGTCGATTACATCAACCCAATACGTAACTGGTACTTATTTAATCGACCCCACTTTTCCTACACTGGGCCCTGTTCCTTGGAACTGACTGGTGTCCTGTTGCTCTCACTCAATCTGCCCTAATTCACTCGTCTCCCTTCATTTCGTCACTCATATTTCATCTGCTGTCTTATGCCCCTACACTAGACACGCCAATCACTCCATTCTTTTTTTGAATGTCATTCATCTGGAATTCATTCTCTGCTCATGAATGGTTGCTGCTTAAGAAGAACATCAACTACAACTTCCTTAGTTTCAGAGATCCTAATGGTGGCTAAGAGTACAGGCCCTACCATTACAAAGATGTTAAAAACAAAAACGAATCTCTATTGACGAAGTCGATAGTATAATGGACTGCTGACGACAGATTGTATACAGTCGCCATCTATGTCCTTAATAAAGATACTCGCTGGATCACTCACCAGAGTACAAGCAGTTGTTGCTTAGCCCAAGTAAGCTCTCACCGAATAGATCTATGATCAAACACATTCTAACCGTAACCATCCAGGCACATTATACTCTGGTTGCATTATCCAATATGTCTTTTCTTTAAGACAATAGGGTATGATTCGAGACTAAATTGACTGCTATTTCTTAGCAAGTCGTGCTGTCACGTAGATGGCTCCCTATTTGAATATAAGCCTATAAGCATATATTATGGATAGGCACAACTCATGCCTGAAAGTAGTGAGAACACTACAGAGTCAACGAGGACCCCGTTAGCTTGCCCTACTGAGTTCTTCCCCTCCTGTGTATCCTTCTGATTATTTAGAAAGACAATAGAAAACATCTCCTATAGATAACCTAGGGATACTAGTACCGAACGTACCTAGGTTCTGATATATATTACAATGTTTGTAATATTTGATATCCAGCTGTTCAACAAAGCGTAAACGAGTGGGATATCTAACTCAATTGCCGTTTCGGGATTAAACAACGGGAAACTTCGTTTGTAATTTTTTATGAACGAAAATTAAAAAGTGCAGTTTCTCTTGTATACATGTAGCCTCGTTTATCATTGATTTATTCATCGCTGGTCTGAGATAACACGGTACGCTCAAATTTGAACCATGTTACGTTTATCACGGATTGATCTATGATAACATGACTATCCTTGACGGGTTTTGCTAAACAGCCATTTAGAAAGAAATATTTACATGTTTCAGCTCGTATTAATGCCGTAGTTAGCAATTATGAAAACATAAATGTGATACAATACTTGCAAGGAATCGCCTTTTATTTTCCACTTTTAGATGATGATTTAAAACTTCTTAATATCAGTCAAAGATTTTACTTGTACCACAAATGCGCCTCACTGACCTATCGCTTATGTTTACATCATCATACTGCAAGGTTGCGCATTTTTTAAACGGATTTATACACTCTTGCCCTTCAATATAGGACCAGTAAACCGAAAAAATACGAAGGCGCCTAACCCTAACATACGACACAGACAAGTGTATTCTGGTGTATTCTCTACAAGAAAAGATTGAAATGATTAAGAAAATATGTAAGAGTGGAAACCTCGCTGCTGTAACCAGTGAATCTACCATTCGTTTTCATTTACAATGTGCGGGGAGACGGCTCATTTATCACTGATTTATTCATCATCGTTTTTTAAAGACAGAATCCCGTGATAAACGAGGGTAGATGTATAATGAATAAATGGCCGTAAGAAAAAAAAATTATGATTACTTACAGGAGAGCGCTGCTCGTAAACCACAGCCATTGTAGGTTTATTGAAAAAACAGAAGTTAACACTGAAAGAAGAAAAATAAAGGGTAAACAATTGCAACGGATATCAAATAAAATTAGACAAAAGAAAATAGTGACTTCGTTATTCATTGAGCTTCTAATAAAGAACGATCAAATATCTTTATCACTTCTGTGAATCGAGGTCAGACTGATAATACAAATAAATATAAACTTTATGGATCGTCTTGAATAATTTTTTTATCTGTCTGCCTATCTGGCTACATCTCTGTCTGCCTCTCTTCCTATCTATCTATCTATCTATCTATCTATTATCTATCTATCTATCTATCTATCTATCTATCTATCTATCTATCTATCTATCTATCTATCTCTCTATCTATCTATCTATCTATCTATCTATCTATCTATCTATCTATCTATCTATCTATCTATCTATTCTACCACATAAATGCAAATCTATGTGGTTATGTATACGTTTTTAACTCCGAAAGCCTCTAAAACTATGCATCCTCGAGAAAAACCGAATTTGGTTTTCGAAATCTGTATCCGAAAGAGAATGTTGTCCGTAAATAATAATAAGAATTTTCTACGAGAAGTAACTCAACTTTTAGATCTACAAATATCACACTCTCTATCTGTCAACATCTCACTCTCTGTATATATATTAACTCTCATGCACTACTTTCATTTTGTTTAAAACTTCGTCTGCTAATGTTTACTTTCATTTTATGACAACTATGGACACAGTACATTTTTACCTAAAATCTCCAAGAAGGTAAGGAGATAGACAAAGTAAGTGTCCTTTCGCAAATAATGCTCCAACTGCAGATGACATCAGGTAGCCCAAACAGTGCCAGTGGTTTACTCAACACACCAACACACTAACTGACATATACTCATTAGTCCAAAATGCTACACATACACGCGCGCACGCGCTCATATATATATATATACATTCATATACATATACCTACAACTCTTTCCATATATAATAAAATGAGATGGTAAAGGAATAAACGTTTATCTTATGAATTTCATTAGCTTACAGCTGTTTCTACAATAAGATGCAGCGCACCTCATATTTGAGTGCTTGAGTAACACCCTATAGCTTCCTCGGAGCTTCGAATATGAAGTGTAATTTATTTGGGGAAAGAATTACATATATATAGAATAAAATCATTACGAATGAGAAAGCCAACGTGCGTGTATGTGTATGAGCGTGTATGTGTGTGTGCGTGCGTGCATGTACATATGTATGCATGTGCTCAACATGTTCTCTGCGTTTCCTTCATGGGATTACACATAGAAAGTTCCCTTCCGAGGCCCAGACCTCCTCTCTTCCCGCCACCAATGTTATCCAAGAGAAAGGCAAAGGCCAATACAGCTTGGCACCAGTGACGTCATAACTCATTTCTACAGCTGAGTGAACTGGAGCGAGTCTAGGATATTTACCCCCAATGGACAATAACCCCACAAGGACAATTACCCCGAGGACAACAACCCCGTAGGACAATTACCCCTAAGCAGTTAATCCCCGATGTGTACCGTATTTTCCGGTGTATAAACCGCTATTTTTTTTTTACCAGTGTCATTAATTTACGCTCTGTTATCTGATAAAAGCCAAACTACTTACACAAATTTTCTGGAGCAGCTAAAATCATTGAAACAAGATTTAACACCCAAAACTATCATGGTAGATTTTGAAAAGGCAGTGATTAATAGTTTACATTTGGCATTTCCACAAGCCAAGATAAACGGTTGTTTTTTTTCACTTTAGCCAAAGCATCTATAAGAACACTCAATTTCACGGATTTCAACCGCGATACCAAGAAGATAAAGAGTTTTCAATGTCTATGAGAATGATAGCTGCTTTAGCTTTTGTTCCTGCTTGTGATGCTGAAAAAAACTTTTGAAACCCTAAGTGACATACTCCTACCAGAAACATATCCCTTGCAAGATTACTTTGAGGATTCATACTTAGCACGACAGCAAGAACCAGCGTTTGGAATGAATCTATGGAATATGTACAATAGAAAGTCGGATGAACTTCCAAGAACAAACAATGCTGTGGAAGGGTAGCACAGGAGTTTTTTTAAAAATCAAATGTTGGTCATTGCCACCCAAACATTTGGAAATTTTTGAACTAGATCAAAAGAGAACAAGCATTACAACAAGTACTTATGACTATCCTTGACGGGTTTTGCTAAACAGCCATTTAGAAAGAAATATTTACATGTTTCAGCCCGTATCAATGCCGTAGTTAGCAATTATGAAAACATAAATGTGATACAATACTTGCAAGGAATCGCCTTTTATTTTCCACTTTTAGATGATGATTTAAAACTTCTTAATATATTGGAGAGGAGGTAATTAACCAAGGAGGGTAATTGTCGTCGGGCGGAATTGTCCTAAGGAGTGAAATTGTCCTGATACGACTGGAGCAACGCGAAATAAAATGCGTTGCTCAAAAACACGACAGCCCAGTCCGAGAATTGAACTCACTACTTCCTGATTGTGAACCCGTCACTATATCCACTGAGCCTTGCATCTTCACATGTTCTGGCGGTAGCTGTCCTATTAATATTAGGAGGTTTCTATTGTTGTTCATCCATGATCATTCCACCTTTTGTGTTCCTTTCTGAAGCTGGTAAGATAAGATTCAACGAAGATTAGACTACCATTTTCTAGTTGGTCAAGCGATAGGTTAGCTACCCACTCACTCCTTTTCTAACAACGCAATTAGGAGCGTGAGAATTTAGAAATGCTCTCCGTGTTGGTGTCAGGTTTCTAGAAGGAATCCAACTGTTATCCGGCTGCTGGTGTCGGGTTTAAACTGCTAATATCATTTGTGCATTAACTAAAGTGACAGAAGAGTTATATGTAATAAATTCAAACACGTTTACGGTAGGACCTCATATATATTGGGTTGGTGCATAATTATTTCAGCTTTTTTTTCAACAAATTTTATTCAACAAAAGCAATAACATGTAACAAAAGCATCTATAAATGATTATCCCGGAGAATATTCACCATCTACTTCAATTACTGCTTCCCATTTGCTTGGAATATGGTCAGTCCGTCATTTAAAAATGTTTTTGTTAAATATTGTTATTGTTTTTGTTGAATAAAATTTGTTGAAAAAAAAAAAGCCGCAATAATTATGCACCAACGCAATATAAGAGACTGAATTGGAAAACTTCAATTAGTTTAGATTTCCCTGGCAGTTTCAGGTTTACCTTGTAATTAAATACGCACTATTGCCTTGAGTCGACCAATGCCATCTGGATGTATTTGGTAGGCGCAAACTATATGGATGCCCGTTTTATATATAT
>NC_068987.1:5162929-5163742 GCF_001194135.2 Octopus bimaculoides
TGAAATATAAAAGTTGCTAGAAACAACAGCCAAATCTCCCTTAAATCACACAAAGTAAAAGGAATTTAAAAAATCTAATTACTGCACTGGAAAGTTCAGATCGAGAAAATTCCATTGATGTAAAAATTTTTACGAAAAAGTGGAAAATGTGGATTTCTATAAACATTCAAAAAGGCTTCACACAAACACACAATTTCAGATTTATATATTAAGATATATATATATAAACACACACACACACACATACATACATACATACATACATACATACTATAAATGACCCATATTTTGTTTGCCTGTCATTCTAATTGCTATTTCTCTTTTCCGCCTTTGTATCGTCTGCGTCCGAATGTTCTATTGTCCTCTATTGCGTTTTTATTCCATTGTTTTATATTTATATATACATATAGCGGCGTACGTACACACTTGTGCTCACCTTATAGTAAGTATGTATCTAAATTTTGAACTACTCTTACTCTATCTTTTCGTCCCTCTCTTACTTCCTTCCTTTTTTTCTTTTTCTCGCTCCCCCACTCTCTCACATTTCAACGCCAAACACGAAGGATGCATTGTCAGAGCTAGGATGCGTGCTCTGAGGGACGAGGGAGTTGGAGCGGCCCGAGAGGCCCGAGTAGCGGAGGCGCAACGAAGCAACAGAGCCACCATTAGGTCTCTGACAGATGAAGAAGGGGGCGAATTACTCGAGCCTGAAAGGATGTGCGAGGCCTTTCAACAGCACTTTGCCCGACTGTTCGGGACAACTGGTGGATCAGAACGCAGAGTAGACTTTAGTGCCTACCTGCATGGCCTGCC
>NC_068987.1:5166135-5168768 GCF_001194135.2 Octopus bimaculoides
TAAAAAATTTTTTTTTTTAAAGAAAAGCTCTACAGTTGTATTTGTCCCCTCTGTGTGCAGCCCTGTGTGGCTAATAAAAGAAAGTTATCTATCTATCTATCTATCTATCTATCTATCTATCTATCTATCTATCTATCAATCAATCAATCTATCTATCTATCTATCTATCTATCTATCTATCTATCTATCTATGTGTCTCGCCGTGCTCTGGGGTAAGTAGGCATCTTACAACTGTGTTGCTGGATATCGCCAGCCTCCTCACTGAATCTTGACTCCTTATGCTTAAGTTTCCTCTGACAATCCTCCGAAAATCCAGTTTTCTCATGCGTAGGATGACATGCCCTAAAGGAAGTTTTGCAATTTAAAAAATTGCGCTTTGCCTCAAACTGGTTTAGCCGGTCTACAAATGCCCCGCTATTCACAAGCAGTTTATCGAAGTACAGACGAGGGCTGAGTACCAGGAGGGAGCCGGTAGCGGACGAAGAAAAGAAATTAGCAGGACCCCCATCAAAGGTACTGTCTCTCTCTGAAATCTGTAGGTTCTCTATAGATCATCTACTCTCTCTCTCTCTCTCTCTCTCTCTCTCTCTCTCTCTCTCTCTCTCTCTCTCTCTCTCTCACTCAAACACACATACACACACAAACACGCACGCACACAGTTTCCGACAAAGGGTAGAAACATAAAATGCTACGGGTATGATTTATTATTGAGCTTTTACAAAGTACAGGTAAGCCCCATGATGGGACGTTGCCACACAAATATGTTTCCCTTCATCCAAAGCATAGCCATCCGACTGTTCCTCATCGTTATTCTAAAACCTTTATTTCGCAGACGCGCTGACATGTCTCTCTTTACCTTTTCTATCGCTATTGTCAAGTCGTCTGCTCCTTTGAACGAAGTAGTAGCATACCATTCGACACACCCGTCTCTTCTCGCGTCACTCCTTCCTGTGTTCGGTTCTGTAGCAATCAATAAAGTTGTCGTATCGCAAAACGTGGTTCGGGGTTCGATCCTAAGCATTTAGGAAAGTTTTTCCAACGATATCGTTTGAATGATTAATACGTTGTGAATTAAATTAAGCAGCTGGAAATTGTATGGAAGCCCGTCGAATGGTTAATACCTACTGCAGTATGTTAAATTAAATCCGATGACCGGTTTAACATGACTACATGGTTCTTGAGTGTCTTTTGCAGAATCCACTCAGCAGCAAGAATTCACACAGGTAGGTCTTGGCTCCGAAAACATCGGTGTCTTGAAATACGTATTTCCACAACAGTAACCCATGAGATGTTATTTCTTCTCCCTATCTCCGTTGCAGTCTCGAAGGCATTGAAAAGGGTACTTTCTACCCCACTGCCTGTCAAAGCTGGCCGAATCGTTAACGGTGCGGATAAAATGGTTAGTGGCATTTCTTCCGGCTGTTTACGTTCTAAGTTCAAATTCCGCAGAGATCGAATTTGCCATTCATCCTCTCAGAGTCGATAAAATAAAGTACCAGTTGAATACTAGGATCGACTAAATCGACTTATCCCTTCCCTAAAGTTGCGGGCCTTGTGACAAAATTTGGAAGTTTTCATAATGTTGGATATATATATCCAGAAATTATGGTATGAAGAATCCCTAACAAGACTTCATATAGTCATGGTAACTTTGGCCTGAAGTGTAGCTTGCGGTCTACCCCTCGCTTGGATAATTTATTAATTATCCGGCCATCGGATTTAATTTAACATACCGCAACGGGCATTAATCATTCGACGGGATTCCATACAATTTCCAGCTGCTTAATTTAATAGGTTCCGTTATGAAACATATGTAGCCTGAATTTTATTTCATTCATTTCCTAATTTTTGGGTGTCTATTCGCATATACAACAACTTCTGTTGCTAACCATGAACTATAAAATTAACGTTTATCAGTTTATCGTACTTTGAGGCGGGAAAAATTCACAATCTTCTACGTCGATAAACCATTATTGTTCCTGAAAGTTGTTATTTTTTAAATATTTTCTACGGATTGCTTGAAGCTCATTAACTTCCTACACCTTGATCCTTGGATCTTACATTTTCCTATCTATCTATCTATCTATCTATCTATCTATCTATCTATCTATCTATCTATCTATCTACTAAATACTAATTCTCTGCATCTTCAGTTATCTCTTGACCTTAGAGTGTGTCCACCCTGAAGGACCCAGTATTTTGGCCTCAAATTTATCTAGTTGATTTTGCTGGGGTATTCTATAAGGGGTTACAGAGCTGTCTATTGGGTTGGTGCATAATCATTGCGGCTTTTTTTCAACAAATTTTATTCGACAAAAACAATAACAATATTGAACAAAAACATTTTTAATGACGGTCTGACCGTCTGCCAAGCAAATGGGAAGCAGTAATTGAAGTCGATGGTGAATATGCTCCGGAATAATCATTTAAAGATGTTTTTTGTGGTTTCCTTCCAATCTTGGACCGGGCGAAGCGTTGTGTTCTTGAGCAAAACACTTCTTTTTACAATGCTCCACTCCACTCCACTCCACTCAGCTGGTGAAAAACGAATAATCGAACCCAGTAGTTAATTATTCTATCGGTCTGTTTTGCCGAACCGCTGCGTAACGGCGTAACCAAACCTACACTGATTG
>NC_068987.1:5169187-5170397 GCF_001194135.2 Octopus bimaculoides
AATACCGCTAAGTATTTCGCCCAGCAAGCTAATGTTTCTTATTTCTTTATTGCCCATAAGGGGCTAAACACAGAGGGGACAAACAAGGACAGACAAAGAGATTAAGTCGATTACATCGAACTCGGCGGAGTTTGAACTCAGAACGTAAAGACAGACGAAATACCGCTCAGCATTTCGCCCGGCGTGCTAACGTTTCTTATTTCTTTACTGCCCACAAGGGGCTAAACATAGAGGGGACAAACAAGAATAGACAAAGGGGTTAAGTCGATTACATCGACTCCAGTGCGTAACTGGTACTTAATTTATCGACCCCGAAAGGATGAAAAGCAAAGTCAAACTCAGCGGAATTTGAACTCAGAACGTAACGGCAGACTAAATACCGCTAAACATTTCGCCGGGCGTGCTAACGTTTCTGCCAGCTCACCGATTTAGTATTTGAAAGAATATCGTGACTATATGAAGAATTCTTTGCAAAAAATCTTTTTAACACACACACACACACACACATTACTATTAAGCAGAAACAATTTAATGCTTAAAGGGCCGAGGGTTTCGTACGTGAAATATATATAGGCTCCAAACTTTTGGCCATGACTGTATATGTATATATATATGGAGACGTTTACTGAATGCTAGGTGTATGGTGAAGTCGAAATTCCTCGGAGGGGCGTTTTGCATGATAAATACAAGTCTGAATGGTATATACAAGCGTGGCTGTGTGGTAAGGAGCTTTATTCTAAGCTACATGGTTCCAGGTTCAGCCCCACTGCGTGGCAATCTGTGCAAGTGTCTTCTACTATAGCCTCGGGCCGACCAACACCTCATGAGTAGACTTGGTAGACGGAAACTGAAAGAAGCTTGTTGTATATATGTATGTGTGTGCTTGTGTGTCGAAAGAGTCAAGGTAGAAAATGCCAAAATAATTTTATAAAAAACATTTTAGTACCGGTTTCAGTCATTGAGACTTTTTCAACTGTAAGAATGGAAAACAATTAAATTTTGGATAAATTAAAAGAAACGTTTTTTAAAAGAATATTTGCATAGTATTCAAATATGCATAGTATTCAAATTTATATATATATATTCGTTTACTTGTTTCAGTCATTTGACTGCGGCAATGCTGGAGCACCGCCTTTAGTCGAACAAATCGAACCCAGGACTCATTCTTTGTAAGCTTGGTATTTATTCTTTAGGTTTTTTTTGCCGAACC
>NC_068987.1:5170463-5172792 GCF_001194135.2 Octopus bimaculoides
ATTGAACCGAGGAAAAAAAATACTTCAACTCTCTACTTGAATAGACCACGTCACCGCAAAACTTGACTTAAAAATAGCATAACATCGTGGAAGCATAAGGCCTAGTGGTTAGAGCAGCGGACTCGCGGTCGAGGGATTGCGGGTTCGAATTTCAGACAGGGCGATGTGTGTGTTATTGAGCGAAACACCTAAGCTCTACGCAGCCTTCCGACAGAAGGTAATGGTGAACCTTTGCTGACTCTTTCGTCACAACTTTCTCTCACTCTTTCTCCCTGCATCTTGCAGCTCACCTGCAACGGACCGGCGTCCCGTCCAGGTGGGGAACCTATACGCCAATGAAACCGAGGAAACTGGTCCTTATGAATCACGCATGGCTCGAGAAGGAACAAACAACAACAAATCTATCAGATGCTGCTATTGATTCAGAAATGGTCTCGGCCAATTTTTGGTCGTCTGCTGGGACCAAGATGCAGTCTGAGTTGCAGGAAATTGAGAGAATGTAAGAATTTCGAATAAGTAAGAGGCTTTAAAAAATGTACTGGGGTCGATCCATTTGTGTAAAATTCCTCAAATCGGTGCCCCAGCTTGGCCGCAGTCCAGTTTATGTATCCATGCATATGAATGTGTATACTTTTTGGAACAGCTAATCAAAGTGATAACTCTAAAAAATAAATAAATAAATAAATGCACCCTTTCAAAGCCTAGCCAGGCTCATGGGCCCGGTTTCAATGGCGTATGTGTTCCCCCGCTGGACGGGACTCCGGTCCATCGCGGCGTTACTCATTTTTGCCAGCTGAGTGGATTGGAGCAACGTGAAATGAAGTGTTTTACTCAAGAACACAACGCGGCGCCCGGTCCAGGAATCGAAACCACAATCTTAGGATCAGGGTGCTGACACCCTAACCACTAAGCCACGCGCCTCCGCGTTAGCGCTAATAAGTCGGATTAATTGAAATTATGGAAAATATCAAAATTGTAATGTAGGAATAATCTACTCTTCATGTCTATTACCATTAAATCACCTCAACAAACAAACAAGCAAACAAACAAGCAAACAAACAATCAAACACAAATTTAAGAATGACATAATTAGTCTCGTTTTAAGATTGCGACCTAATTGAAAAGAAAGAAAAAACAAAAAAAAAAACAAAATCCAAGATTGTTGCACAAACCTGTTTTGATGTCTGCTTTTTTTTTCTGACTTTTTCTTTCGTTTCTCCTGTTTTGTCAGGTAAAGTCCTATCCGAGAATGCGTAACCACCTATGCGCTTTCATTGAGAGTTTCCTGATAATTCTTTCGATCAGTGAAGCATATCAATGCTTTTCAAGTCTTTCTTTAGATTATGTTTGTACATACATAACTTTTTATTTGCATTCGTTGTCTTTCTTGTTCTGTTTCAACTCAAGTCTTCTTTACTTGCCATTCATGTCGCTGCTGTTGACCTGTCTTCATGTCGCTGCTGTTGACCTGTCTTCATGTCGCTGCTGTTGACCTGTCTTCATGTCGCTGCTGTTGTTGCAATTACTGCCGCTGCTGCTTCTGCTGCTGCTGCTGCTGTTGACACATTTATTGTCGCTGTAGGTATTATTAAGTCTTTTATAGAATAGAGATATTAAACTATTTCAAGGGGTGTATTTGTACATGTGCACCGCTGTGTGTGTGTATGTGTATGCGTGTGTGTGTATGTATATATGTGCATATATGTGTGTGTGTGTGTGTGTGTGTGCAAGAGTTCATGCTTGCACGGTTGTGTAATGCAATAACGTTTTACAGTATAATGCAGAGTATTGTTGTTGGTGTTCGTTTGACGGTCAACTGATTGAACAGATTATATCTAAGACAATTCAACCGTGACCATCCGATCTTATCTTTCAGTCATTGTCTATCTCGGACTACATTATCCGACGATTACATTATCCGACGATTACATTATCCGACGATTACATTATCCGACGATTACATTATCCAATGTGTCTTTTGGTATTAATACAATAGAGTGTAATTTGCTATTACTTCTAACAAGTTGAACCGCCACGTAGAGGTGCACTGCATGGTACTCTATAACGCTACAATGGCCTTCATTGGACGTACTCTACCAATTCCTTTCTCAGTCTTCATACTGCCTTTTTGGCAACAGTTCTAACTCCGGAAGACCTGTTACACCATCACCATTGTTGATGTTGTCGCTGTTGTTTATGAATAATGTTGTTGTTCTTAAGATCGAAAGATTCGATGACTGCATTGACTAAAGATCAAATTTCAAATGTAGCTGAAAGAAAAGGAAAAAGAAAAAAACCCATGCACTGTCCTATATTAAACCTGATATAT
>NC_068987.1:5173736-5177201 GCF_001194135.2 Octopus bimaculoides
GTTGTATATATAGCCTTTCTATGTCAGATTTTGGGTGGTGCATCCTATATCCTGTCATTATTTTTCTTGTTTTCCTATTATTATTATTATTATTATTATTATTATTATTATTATTATTATTATTATTATTATTATTATTATTATTAAGAAAGCAGCGAGCTGGCAGAGTCGTTAGCATGCTGGACGAAATGCTTAGTGGCATATCGCCCGTCGCTACGTTCTGAGTTAAAATTCCGCCGAGGTCGACTTTGCCTTTCATCCTTTCGTTAAGTACCAGTGAAACACTGGGGGTCGATGTAATCGACTAGTCCCCTCCCCACAAATTTGAGGCCTAGTGCCTCCAGTACAAAGGATCATTATTGTTGTTGTTGTTGTTGTTACTATTATTGTTATTTTTATTATTTTTACTTTTAATCTGCATGTTTGTTACAGTCACTTGCCGAGACACACCCAGTGTCCTGGGGCGAGGATAAGAAATGTTACAGTATGACTGAAAGCTTGGGGAGGGGAAGTAGCGAAATATCTCCACGTAATACAACACAGACATTTAAATTGATAAGGTTTTTCAAAGGATGTGGGCAGTACTTGTCAGTACAATCTTTTGGATTTCTCTGAAACATTGAGACAAGGTTCTCCTGGGATCTTATCTAGATGTTTCTGACATCCCTTTTTTATCATACCTATGGCACTTACAATAACAGGAACAGTTCTCGTTTTAAGATGCCCCATCTTTTGTATTTCAATTTTCAGGTTCTTATATTTACTTAGTTTGTCAAATTCCTTGACAGATATATTTTTATAGGTGGGAACACTTACATTCATTAGTCCGCAAGTATTTTCTTCCCTGTCTTTAATGATTATGTCTGGTCGATTAGCCTGGTTCGTTCTGTTAGTGTTGATTGGAAAATCCCAGAGGTTAGTGACATTTTTACCTTCAACGACTAGTTCAGGATGATGTTCATACCAGTAAGCAGGAGTGCTGATTTCGTAGTGTTTACATATTTTCCAATGTAAATACTATCCTACCCAATCGTGGCGATTTTTGTATTCGTTTGGTGTCAGCACAGGACATTCCGAGACGAGATGGTCTATTGTTTCGTCAAATATGTCGCAGAATCTGCATTTAGGGTCAGAACTCTTTTGAAGAAGGTTAGCCTGGTATTTTTTTGTGAGAAAGCTTTGCCGCCAATATGAAACCTTCAGTCTCTACTTTCAGTCCTGAACTTCTCAGCCAGTGATGGGTTGTTGCTTGATCTACATCAGCATTTCGACTTCGAAGTATATACTGTCCATACAGAAGCTTCTTACTCCACCGCTCCTCAATTTGTTTCTGCCTGTTCTTTTTTGCAGTCTGATTCATCCATTTTGCTTGTTTTGTGGCAGTGGTTTCAGGTTCTTCAAATATTTCAGGATTAATGCCAAGTTCCTTTGCGAATTTGCAAGCTTCCTTGACAATAGAATGTGATTTTTTTGCTGCTTTCTTGTTTGCACACAAGTCGCTGCGTCCTGTACCCTGTACTGGATAAGTACCGGTTCATTGCTATTGTGGAAGCTTCATAGCACAGTTCTACCTGCATCATTCCTCTTCCCCGCCCATTACTTCTGGGTAGGTACAGAGGATCAACATCTGCTTTTGGGTGGTGCATGTTCTTAGAAGTTAGTAGTTTTCTTGTCTTCCTGTCCAGGCGTTGGAGATCTGTAAGATTCCAGTTAATGATGTTCAAACTATATTGGACTACTGGAAGTGCCAATGTGTTAATGGCTTCGATGCGATTTTTAGACTTGAGTTCAATTTTTAGTATGAGTCTTATTCGTCTGTAATATTCATTTCTTATTTTTTCCTTCATGGTAGCATGTTGTATGCTATCTCCGTTTATCCCCGGGTATTTGTAATTTTTTTGTGGGTCAAGCTCATTGATGGTAGTGTTGGTATCTAATTTAATGGATACTTTTTTTCCTGAGCTTGCCTCTTACGAAAGTTGCCTTAGCACACTTATCAAGGCCAAAATCCACCCCGATGTCATTACCGAATTCTTTAAAAGTTGTTAGCAGCCCTACTGGCTCTTCGTCATTTCTAGCAGACAGCTTCAGATCGTCCATATAAAACAGATGGTTTTATTGTCGTATTGTAAACTTTGAGTTCATACCTGGGGTTATTTAGTTCGTTTGAGACTGGGATCAGTGCAATGCAAAAGAATAATGGAGTATGGGAGTCACCTTGAAAAATTCTTCGTTTGATGTTGATGTTAATTTGGCTCATGCCATTACTAAAGTTTAGAAGGAGACATGTATTCCACTTGGCCATGCTACCTTGTAAGAATTTGGAGATGACAGGAGAGATCTTATATATCTCAAGGGCTTTGAGAGTATCCAATTATGTAGGACACTATCAAAAACTTTCCTGTAGTCTATCCATACTCAGGTTCTTTTTGCTCCGGGAATTCTCTACAATCATTTTACTTATGATTAATTGATCTTTGCACCCATAAGAATTCCTTTTACAGACTTTTTTGAGCTTGTGGAAGGATAGATCTGTATTCAAGGAAAGCATATATTGTCACTTAATATGGATGTGAGGATCTTGTAAGTGGTGTTGAGACATGTTATTTCCCATCAATTTATCCATTTTCAATATCCCAAGTACTTATAGCCCGTCTCTTCTATCTGCTTCAAAACCTCCTCCAACGGTATCGCTAGCCCGTCCATACATTTAATTTTACCTCTCTTCAAGACTAACACACCACACTTTTTCAGTCCAAACGCAATTGTGATATCAGCACTGAAAGTATACTCCGTATCAACGAGGGAACTGACTTGGGATTCATCTTTACCATAAAGTTTGAGGCCATCCATGATTCTTTGGATTTTTCGTGCCTTCAGTTCTTGGTAGAAGGTATGTTGTTTCCTTCGGTCAGCCAGGCAGGTATTTGCTCTGGGTTCTGGATGACATCAGTCAGAGATGCAGCGAAATTTTGGTGTACTTCTGCTAGAATTATTATTATTAAATTTATTGTCCTTGCAAAGCTTCTAACGCTGCAGTTGCTCTTTCATTTCCTGTTCCATTATCTCGTTGAACTCTAGTACACCAAGGTATTTGTATCCTTCCGTTTCAATTTGCTTATTCAAGTCTCTATTCGGTAATTCTGTCCCCGTTAGGGACTATACCTTGTCTCTTTTTAGGTAGATTACTCCGCATTTCTTGAGTCCAAATTCCATTCTAATATCAGTACTAAAACAGTGGACCGTGTTCACCAAGGAACTCACTTGTGTCTCATCTTTGCAACACAGTTTCAAAACTGAGTATTAATATTTTGGGTCGATAACTGATGAAGAGTTAGGGTCCTTCTGCGTCTGTCCTACGTGTACGTTTTGCAATATTAAATGCATTTTTCATTTAATGATTAACAGAACCTCATGCATCCCGACTTTTGTTGAGAGTAAGTTTATATATATATATATATATAT
>NC_068987.1:5178603-5180574 GCF_001194135.2 Octopus bimaculoides
CTCCCCCCAAAAGCTCTACTTTGTAATTTGTCCATTTTCTGTATTTAGCCCTGTGTGGCTATAATAAAAAGATATCTATCTATCTATCTATCTATTTATCTATCTATCTATCTATTTATCTAATACAAAAAAACACTATTATACAAAACAAAACAATGCAATACAATACAATATAATGTAATATAATGTAATATTGTACACACACACACACACACACACACACACACACACACACACATACATGTATTTATATATGTATACGTGTATGTGTGTGTGTGCGTGTATACACACGTGTATGTGTGCGTACAACGGTGTATATACACATACACACAAAAGAATTTAGACTGCGCTTAACAACTACCCCTTTCTCCTCCAATCACTCCCATACACGCAATCACACATTCATGCACCCATGCATACCTCATATCCTCCCAGATACCACTTACACGTGTCCGGCAAAGAAAATCTACAAATCAAGGAAGAAAACACGATATGAAATAAAAGAAATATAAAGCCCCACCTCAAACCGCCAACTCAGTACAATACACCAATTGAGAAACCCTAAATATTCTCAATCGTTGCTTTTTTTTTTCTGCTCTTTCAGTCCAAACATTTTCAAATGCGCCATAGCATTTTCTCTGGTTTGCTCTCCATTCTACCAGTTCAACGTCTGGCTTCTGTCTTAGCATTTATTTTGTTTCACTCATTAGACTGCAACCATGCTGGGGGCATCGCCTTGAAGGATTTTAGTTCCACGAATCGACCACACTGTTTATTTATTTATTTTTTTAAAGCCTACCACTTATTCAGTGAAGGCGCGTGGCTTAGTGGTTAGGGCATTCGGCTCCCGATAGTAAGGCCGAGAGTTCAATTCCCGGCGACGCGTTGTGTCCTTGAGCAAGACACTTTCACGTGGCTCCAGTCCACTCAGCTGGCAAAAATGAGTAATACCTGTATTTCAAAAGGCCGGCCGAGTCACACTCTGTGTCACGCTGAGTCTCCCTGAGAACTACGTTGGGGGTACACGTGTCTGTGGATTGCTCAGTCGCTTGCACGTTAGTTTCACGAGCAGGCTGTTCCGTTGATCGGATCAGCTGGGACCCTCGTCCTCGTAACCGACGGAGTGCTCCTCCAACAACAACAACAACCACTTATTCTATCAACCACTCTTTACCGAACCGTTAATTTACGGGGACGGAAGCGTACCAACACCGGCTGTCAAGCGGTGGTGAGGGAAAAACACAATATCACACACACGACTCCAATAATTTAAAAAAAACCTAGTCCTTATTCTATCGTTCTATTTTGCCGAACCGCTATGTTACGGGTACGTAAACTCTCACACACACGCATATAATACGGGATTCTTACCATCTCCGCCTACCAAATCCATTTACGGAGCTTTGGTCGGCCAGAGGCCATAGCAAGACACAAATGGCCAAGGTGCCAGGCATTTGGCTTCAACCAGGAAGCATGTGGTTGGTAAAGAAACATCTTATCATACAACCGCTCCTATGGATACTACTCAATGCCATTTCTGATCGAAAGATCAAAAGATCGAAATTGCCGAAGTATTCGTAGAATTTATTTCTTTAGAGATTAATTGGCAATTTCGGCGCGTTTTGAAATAATTGAGTATTTTTGAGTGAAAAGCAGCATTCCGAATAAAATATGTCAGATTTTTTTCATTCAAAAAATAAATTTTATTGTAGATTTAATATAAAACGCACAGGCGTGGCTCTGTGGTAGGAAGATTGCTTCCTAACCACATGATCCTGGTTTCAGTTCCACTGCGAGGTAGCTTCTGCAAGTGCCTTTCACTATGGCTTCGGGTCAACCAAAGCCTTGTGAGTGGATTTGGTAGATGGAAACTGAAAGAAGACCGTCGTATCTATCTATCTATCTATCTATCTATCTATCTATCTATCTATCTATCTATCTATATATATATATATATATATATATATATAT
>NC_068987.1:5180815-5181400 GCF_001194135.2 Octopus bimaculoides
ATATATATATATATATATATATATATAATGTGTGTGCTTGTATCTGTGTTTCCCACCCACCACTGCTTGACAACTGGTGTTGGTGTGGTTACGTCCCTGTAATATAGCCGTTCGGCAAATAGAGACCAATAGAATATGTCGTGGGGTCGATTCATTCGAATGAAAATTCTTCAAGGCGATGCCCCAGCATGGCCGCAGTCTAGTGAGCGAAACAAATAATTGATAAAAGTAAAGGATATAGACGCAGGCATAGCTGTGTGGTTAGGAAGTTCGCTTTGTAACCACATGGCTTTGGGTTCAGTTCCACAGTACGCCACCTGGGGTAAGAGTCTTCTACTAGAGCCGACCAATGCCTTGTGAGTGAATTTGGTAGATGGAAACTGTATGGAAGCCTGTCTTATATATATATACATACATAGATATGTGTGTGTGTGTGTGTGTGTGCGTGTGTGTGTGTGTGTGTGTGCGCGCACGCGTCTTTGTGCTTGTCTCTCATTACCGCTTGATAACCGGTGCTCGTTTGTTTATGTCCTCGTAACCTTGTTGTTTAGCAAAGGAGATTCGATAGAATAAGTACTAGACTTA
>NC_068987.1:5182014-5184030 GCF_001194135.2 Octopus bimaculoides
CTACGTTAAGGGGTACACGTGTCTGTGCAGTGCTCTGCCACTTACACGTTAATTTCACGAGCAGGCTGTTCCGTTGATCGGATCAGTTGGAACCCTCGTCGTCGTAACCGACGGAGTGCTACGATATATGCATACATATGTGGAGGGGCAATAGCCCAGTGGTTAGGGCAGCGGACTCGCGGTCGTAGGATCGCGGTTTCGATTCTCAGACCGGGCGTTGTGAGTGCTTATTGAGCGAAAACACCTAAAGCTCCACAGGGCTCCGGCAGGGGATGGTGGCGAATCCTGCTGTACTCTTTTACCACAGCTTTCTCTCAGTCTTTCTTCCTGTTTCTGTTGTACCTGTATTTCAAAGGGGTCAGCCTTGTCACACTCTGTGTCACCCTGAATCTCACCCCCGAGAACTACGTTAAGGAGTACACGTGTCTGTGGAGTGCTCAGCCACTTACACGTTAATTTCACGTGCAAGCTGTTCCGTTGATCGGATCAACAGGAACCCTCGTCGTCGTAATCGACGGAGTCGTCGTGACACTCCGTCGGTTACAACGAGAAGGGTTCGAGTTGATCTGATCAACGGAACAGCCTTCTCGTGAAATTAACGTCAGGTGGCTGAGTACTCCACAGTCACATGGTTCTCTGGAAGACTCAGTGTGACGTGAATGTGACAAAGCTGGCCCTTGGAAATGCAAGTACAATTCATTTTTGCCAGCTGAATGGATTCGAGCAACGTGAAATAAAGTGTCTCGCTCAAGGACACAGTGTACCGTTAGGAATTGAACTCACGACTGCGAGCCGAATATCCTAACCGCTAAGCCACGCGCTGTGATATCATGATAATCCAATGCGTTATAATCTTTTATCACTTATATTTTACTTGTTTCAGTCATGGACATGTGGCCATGCTGGGGCATCACCTTAAAAGATTTACTTGAGCAGATCGACTCCAGGACTGATTCTATCGGCCTCTTTTGACGAACTGCTCAGTTACAGGAACGTACACACATCAACACCGGTTGTCAAGTGGTGGTGGTGGTAGTGAACAAACTCACGTACACTTACACACATACATACATAAGACGGTTTTTTTTTTTTCAGTTTCCGTCTACCAAATCCACTCACAAGGCTTCGGTCAGTTTATGTAGTTCTGCAGACAATCTGTTTATGAATTCTCTTCCTTGGTCATTTATCTGAATTTTTATACAGCCATGCCGACAGATAACATCCTCAAAGAGAAATTCCCACACTTTCCATTGTGTGATCTTCCAAATGTTGAGCGACAGGCCATTTGGAAAAGTAATCCATTGCAACAACAAGTTTATGGATTTCTCAAGTTTATGGAATGTTTTTAACTCCAATTTCTCGCAAATTTAAATATTCACTGCGTCCAATTCATCACAAATTTAAATATTCACTGCGTCCAATTCATCACAAATTTAAATATTCATTGCGTTCACTGCGGAGCATTCGATTTTCAGTTCCAAAGTCTCTCACTTTCTCTTTTAAGTTTTAATTCACTATTTGGAAAACCGACAGTTTATTCTATTAATGTATATGTAATGTAAAAACATTATTTATTGAATTAAATTTTTTTTAAATACCCGTATAATTTTTGAACATGAGATAGCTGTGAGAAGAGCCTAGAAAGTTGGTTAATTACTATTAGAAGACGTGTAGAAAAAAGAAACAAGACAAAAAGTTACCGACAAGTACTCGAAACTTGTACCTTATTCACAGTTTCCAACTTCAACAGTGACACACACACACACACACACACACACACCAATACACACTCGTGCACACTCATAGATACACATACACACACATGAAAGCCAATGAATGTGTGTGTGTACGTTTGTGTGCGTGCGTGCATGTGTATGTGTGTGTGTGCGTGTGCATGCGTGCATGTGTGTATGTGTGTGTGTGTGCGCGTGTGCATGTGTGTGTGTGTGTTTGTGTGTATGTTTGTGTGTGTGTGTGTGTGTGTGTGTGTGTGTGTGTGTGTGTGTGTGTGTGTGT
>NC_068987.1:5185987-5188097 GCF_001194135.2 Octopus bimaculoides
ACACATTTGCATTGTTTTTCGAAACGTATGTATGCATTGAATCCAGTTTTGTAATAAATCTATTTCTGATTCAACATTTTTTCTCCATTTTCTTAATACTTGTTTATGGTATATTTTTATACCTATAACGAAACTCCTCAAACACACACACACACACACACACACACACACACACACACACATATATATATATTTATATATATATATATATATCCTATTATAAATTTGAGTGATGTTTCTCTGTCCGTTACGCTTTTATGTTCGTTAACTCCTCCTAGACCGTTGGTGCAAGGACAACGAAACTGAAATCAGCAACTACCCTAATCCCAGGGAATGACCTATGGGGGTCTATTTTTTTAAGGGCCTCCTAATTGGGGCTCCACAAGTCACTCCCTATTTTTTCTGCATTTTAAACTAAATACATGGTATTGGCGACCAAATCGGAGCAATGACAATGAATTTCATACCATGAATTCCCAGGGAGTACGTAAGGAGGTTCAATTTCTGAAGGGCCTCGAGTTATAACAGGTACGTTTCAAGTGTGCTAGTGTGGATAATCATATTCTGTAGCTTATGAAACTTATGTCTGGGATATATAAAACACACGCACATAGAGAAACACTATATCACACAATATATGAGCTTAAGTTTGAGGACGAACATGAAAAAAAAAAGCAAAAAGAAAAAAAAACCCTAAAATACCCCCACCCCACCAAATATGCTCGTGGAATATCAAAAATATTAACAAAGGTTTCAAAATTTCGAATACTGAAGGAAACTGATGTCTCAGGAAAAAACAAAGATAGCTACAACGGATTGAAAAATATATATTCTTTCATTTGTTTCAGTCATTTGACTGCGGCCATACTGGAGCACCGCCTTTTAGTCGAGCAAATTGACTCCAGGTCTTATACTTTGTCAGCTTAGTATTTATTCTATCGGTGTCTTTTGCTGAACCGCTAAGTTACGGGTACGTAAACACACCACCGTCGGTTGTCACGTGATGGTGGTGAGACAAACACAGATACACACACACACACACACACACACACACACACACTCACACACACACATATATACGACGGGCGTCTTTCAGTTTCCGTCTACCAAATTCACTCACAAGGCTTTGGTCGGCCCGAGCCTATAGTAGAAGACACTTGCCCAAGGTGCCATGCAGTGGGACTGAACCCGGAACCATGTGGTTGGTAAGCAAGTTACTTACCACACAGCCACTCCTATACTATTTATGTATATTTATACTATTAGCAAAGGCGCGTGGCTTATTGGTTAAGTGTGTTCCCTTCACGATCGTATGGTCGTGAGTTCAATTCCCGGCGACGCGTTGTGTCCTTGAGCAAGACACTTTATTTCACGTTGCTGCGCTCCACTCAACTGGCAAAAATGAGAAGTACCTGTATTTCAAAGGGGCCAGCATTGTCACACTCTGTGTCACGCTGAATCTCCCCGAGAACTACGTTAAGAGTACACGTGTCTGTGGAGTGCTCAGCCACTTGCACGTTAATTTCACGAGCAAGCTGTTCCGTTGATCGGATCAACTAGAACCTTCATCGTCGTAACCGACGGAGTGCTCCTTTTTAAAATTTATAGTTAAATATACTACGGTTAAAATAGTTTCTTTACGTTTTTATACAGTCATTAGGACAATTATCATTTCTATATATATATATACTTTTCTACTCTAAGCACAAGACCCGAAATTTTTGGAGAGGGGGCCGGTCGATTAAATCGACCCCAGGTACTTAATTTATCGACCCCGAAACGATGAAATGCAAAGTCAACCTCGGCGGAATTTGAACTCAGAACATAAAGGCAGATGAAATAAGCATTTCGCCCGGCGCTCTAACGACTCTGCCAGTTTGCATAAGCTGTAAATATTATCTTCCACTCTAGGCACAGGGCCCGAAATATTGGTGGGAGGGGGCCAGTCGATTAGATCAACCCTAGTACGCAACTGGTACTTAATTTATCGACCCCGAAAGGATAAAAGGTAAAGTCGACCTCGGCGGAATTTGAACTCAGAACATAAAGACAGACGAAATACCGCTAAGCATTTCGCCCGGTGTGCTAACGCTTCTGCCAGCTCACCGAC
>NC_068987.1:5189458-5193466 GCF_001194135.2 Octopus bimaculoides
TTAAAAAATTAATAAACATGAAAAGTGAAAAGATTAATCATCTTACTGAATCTGATAACCTTTTAACAAATCTTAACCAATCCTATTGAGGACGCCAAACGTCAACAATATGTTGAAGTATTGAATCAAAAGGAATTAACTCATTTAATCCAATCTCTTGTCGCCACATTAACTTGATTTTTTAGTGGGGGAGATAACCCAGTTTTTTAATGGCAATTTTTTAATGGGGGTGAGATAACCAAAAAGTACCATAAAGTCTACAAATTACTCACATGGACTCTACCAAACAACATTTACGAATATTCCAGAAAAAAAAAAACGTACGACTTACAAGTACGAAAAACTTAAACAAAACAAAAACGCGCACAGAAACAATTACAATAAAACCAGGAAGTATGCTATCACCCTTTGCAACTTTACATGTCTGTACAGAATATATTGAAAAAGTAAACGTAGCTTATTAAAAAATAAACTATGTAAATATGATATAGAAACTTGAAAAATTCACGGACGGCACTAGAAACATCTTTATGTAACTAAAGGTTTTTATCATTACTCACAACATTTATGTAGCAATGTTTTAGGAGATATCTTTAATACTAGAACACCATTCTAAACTAATCTCAAAATGGGGCCAACAGACCCTTTTATAACAATGGTGGTCTTATATCTTACACAAACACTTGCGCTCAACGCAAATGATATGGAGGATGATACACTAAAAGTGCAGGATGAAAACAATACAAAGCACATTAACATAAATACATACACACACACACACACGCTCTCTCTCTCTCTCTCTCTCTCTCTCTCTCTCTCTCTCTCTCTCTCTCTCTCTCACACACACACACACACACACCACAATAAGCCAACTATAACTCTTCTCCAGTCAATCATATTCAGAGTAATTAGTAGTTCTTTATTTTGTTAAAAAACAACAACAACAACGACAATACTGTATAAACAAGACAATAAATTATTTATGGATTACGCCGGACCTGCCGAGGCTACAGTTTCTCAATCAAACTACAATAAACTAAAAAAAGAAGAAAAAAAGATAGATAGCGCCCTGCGCTTCACTATAGGTTATACATAGACCACCACCCCACATACTACCAACACAACAAAACCAGAAAGACTAAAAACGAAAGACTACTGGGTATACGAGGAGACCCAGTTTGTGACACGCAGCAACTTCATGTCCAGCAATTATTGTTACCACGTGAAAAACCCCTCTCCAAATACCCAGGTACGGACATCATGTTCCAGACATCATGTTCCAGACATTTGTACAATTAAAACAAACAAAAACACTCTCTCCCCGACACTGCATAGGGAATACACACAAAAAATAATTGCAGCATCAATAACTCTTCTGATATAAACACTGTGTTAGATGCACAGCATCAACACTGTGGAAAGAAACAGCAATTGTCCAGCTCTGACCAGTCTACATTTCTCGCCTCTTTTGTAGTGGCCAGCACTATAAGATATGGGCGTACATAAATAAGGTAGACTGTAGAGAAAGTGCAATGTTTCTAAACTTCCATGCTGTAGGATGCAGCACGGCTCTTGGCTAGGTAGCGATGTTATGTAATGGGGAGACGGATTTCTAGATCATGCCTAATCGTTCGACCAACGACCTGCGTGTTGTAAGGCTGTTCGATCAGGACTTACATTTACTACTAAACAACAACAACATAAAATATATTTCCTTAAAAATAGGATACCGAACCACTCGCTTTTTTTTTTTCGATGGCCTTCCTCATCGGAATAGCCATCTAGCAAATGGGAGATCATACATATATATATTATTATATTACTATATATATACATATCACACAATGAAGTCATAACTTGACTTGTTTTTATGAATGGTTATGCGTTATTCAGGAACTGTAGGTCCTTGTGAAGATCTTCTAGGAGAGTTTGGAAATTAGGGCTCATGTCAACATCATCAGATTCATTCTCCTCGCTGGAATCGAAGCGACAAGGCGGAAAATGATTCGAGTCGGGGGACAAATCCTTGCAACTATGTAATCTTGTGTCAGGTACAATGTATTGCTCGTGCCATTCGTCATTGAAGAGATCTGTAACCTTCTGATGGTTTGATAAATCACTATCACCGAAAGTGATATTCTGAGCTGTTTCAGGACAGTAACGCTTATTCGGCAGCAGATCAGGTAGACATATTTCAGAATTTGAACGTTTTATTTTCAGACTAAAATCTGAAGTGTCTGACATTAAGGATTCATTAGGTGACAAAGAGCTACAGTTATCTGAAGCTGATGGACTATTGAAATTTTCTATGATGGGAATGTCAATATTAGAACTGCATATGTTATCCGCGCTGTTTACATTGACCAAATTTTCATAAGAAGAACCGTTTGCCTTGTCACAATACCACGATTCATACGATTTCGAAACTGTTGCCTCAGGGATTTCGTGTTGACTGCAACATACATCATAACTGATCGACTCATTACCAACGAGAACTGCTGGGGGGTTAAAAATGTCCCCGCTGCGTGTACCCTCATCGATGATACTCAAAGGGGAGTTTTCTTCGCTGTTGAAAGTTTCTCTATATTTACTTGGGTATTCGAACGATGATTGGTGATAACTGCTTGACTTCATGAATTTGCTTTCTTTAAAATCAGTGGTAAACTTATAGAGATGTCTGTCAACTTTCAACAATTTGCCTTTTTCGATGTAATACCTGCAGAAGAGAAATATATAATATTACTATTATTGTTTCTGTCGTTAAAAAGAAGTGAATATACTCCAAGGATGAAACTCTCGGAGAATATGTGCAAATGCAAACAAAGAAAGTAATTGCGAGTCAACTAATGTTGTAGGAAAGAATCGCCAGACGGATTCTTCAAGCCGAACCAACCGGCAGGAGACTTAGAGGCAGACGAAGAATGAAAATGGTTGGATAATAATTTAATATCATTAGTTTGACAGAATCGTTAGCAATGTTTCTTCTAGCTTTACGTTCTGAGTACAAATCCCGCCGAGGTCAACTTTGCCTTTCATCTTTTCGGGGGTCGATAAAATAAATATCAGTGGAGCACTGGGGTTGACGCATTCGACTACAACCCCACCCCCCCCACAAAATATCAGGCTTTGTATTTATAGCACAAACGGTTATTATGTTGATACTCAAAGAAGGAAAAATTATAGAATAAAAGTATAACGTTTCGGACATAGTCATTCGTCAGATATTAGAAGAAAGTCCAAGGAGAGGTAAAAAAGAGAGGCAAGGAAATGAAACAGAAAGGAGAGTACCAACAAAAAAACAAATGGGTTAAGTTCACACATCCACCCTCTACATATACAAAAGAAATTGATTAACAAGTAATGAGATTAACAATATGCACAACTCACCTTAATGCCCTTCTTAGTTTGTTATGATCCATACTGTAGTTGTTCTTTTCTCTGCCCCATAAAGTAGCAAGAGTAATTAAGGAACAGATACGGAACAAGCCTTCACTGCGGTTCTCCCATCTGATTATTGCGTTGTTGTCTCTATTTTTCTCGAGGAGATGCAAGAGAAAGTGAAAGAGTCGTTTTCCATGGCCAGAACCACCTAAAAAAACACAAAACAAAAACAAAAATGATTATATAGATTGATGTGGTGTTTGTCAACACTGTTTCTGGGCATGTGTGTGTATGTGTGTGTAATTATGAGGAATTATGATAATCACGCGTGTATGTGATTTGTTCTCTGCGTACGTTTCACAACTGTGGTTATTTGCAACTTCTGCATTAAATGTTCTAAGTGCAATTGGATGCTGAACCACAACGGATCATTAGGGGAACACTTTGTTGTATTATGTTATACAGATGTAACGCATTATGTTACAAAGATCATAATTTCTTCTACAGGAAGCAAAATGGAGGGAAATACTTTGTATGGAGTTCTAAACTCATTAGTAGCAGTCGTACATCTAACTATACACACAAGATACACTATACTATACTATACCATATATATATATATATATA
>NC_068987.1:5193843-5196166 GCF_001194135.2 Octopus bimaculoides
ACACACACACACACACACACACACACACACACCGATTGTGCTGCTAACTATGTAATTATTAAAATACGGAAAAAGTTAAGTAATGAGATAACTTACTAGTTTCATAATCTGAAATGGCTGAGGATATTTGGCAATCATTATGATCGTTGTTATTCTCAAGTAAAAGAGACAATTCCGGGATACCAACTTCACGTTTGGCATTTTCTGCCTCTTGTTCTTCCCGCTTTTCAACTGTAAAGACAAAAAGCCCATGCTTATTTCTTGAAGTGTACCTTTGTATAGCTCTAAATAACTATCAAGATTTAGAAAGAAAAAGAGGGAGAGAGAAAGGTAGAGAGAGAGAGAGAGAGAGTGTGTGTGGTAGAAGAAAAGAGAGAGAGAAAGTTGTGATGTTCATGATTTTCTAAAGGGACAAACTTTGATTTTTGAAATGACTTATTGCTAAATTTGTATGAGATTCTGGAAAATGACCAAAATCTTTCCTGTTTTTTTCCCCCCAAATGAAGGCGCAAGTATGACCGTGTGGTTAAGAAGCCCGTTTTGCAACCGTGGGTTTCAGGTTCAGTCCCACTGTGAGGCACCTTGAGCAAGTTTCTTCCACTATAACATAAGGGTGAATAATGCCTTGTTGGTAGCCGGAAACTATGTGGAAACCCGTGGTATATGTGTGTGTGTGTGTGCATGTGTATTTTCGTATCTGCGTTTGAGTGCCTTTGCTTGGCAACCGTTGTTCGTTGTAATCTAACGGTTCGGCAAAATAATCCGATGGAATAGTACTACACTTAGAAAGAAAATACTAGGTGGAGAGCGATCTGTTCGACTAAAATTCTTCAAGGTGGTGCCCTAGCATGGCCGTAGTCCAATGACTGAAACAAGTAAACGAAAAAATAAAAGGCATAAAAGATATGAGTTAGGATTAAGGCCTAACTTCCAAGCCTAACAACAGGATATGGATTTAATATGTATTTCGTCTCTGGCACAGTTCTCTCCCCTTGTTTAACACTCTTTCTATCATGTCCATTATACGCCATGTTTTCTTTTGCACCAGCACTCAACTTTTGCCACAAACTATGCGTTTAAAAACTTTTTTTAAACCAGGCATATATTTCAGTTCACTATATAAACCATCACATTGATTTATAGCATGAATATCATCGGTGACTTCCAAAGAAGGCAAAGTGTTAAATACTTATAAACGAGAAGAAGATTGGAAGAAATCTTCAAACTATTGTTTAGCGCAAAGTATGTAATAAGTGATAACTTGGCCCTGGTGAGATGCATGATTGCGGGGGATGAATGAATAGAACAAAGAGGCTTAGTGCAAGGATAGTCTCTGCGTTACTCCGTTTCTGCCATTACCAAGTCTCGAAATTTTGATGAATTTCTTTGCACAACCAACCGTTTCAAGAATGCAGCAGAAAAAACCGCGAATGACAATATTGAATCCGTCCGTGACACCAACGATGATCAACTGCTATGGATATTACTGTTTTTGAATTTGTATAAATGCCGTCCATCTTCACAACCATTGGATTGCAATGCCTATCTTCTTCCACCTATTTCACTATTGAGGTCCTGGTTCATGGATCGTACTTAGTCTGGATCCTCCCCCACAACCTTACCGCCATGGGTGACCCTGCCAGGAACATGAAGCTCCCTGCGGCATAGCTTGTGAGGTCATTGGAACACGCAAGCCCTCTTACCACGACAAGGTGACGATCCGAGAGGGTACCCTGCACTTACTGATTATCGTATTTGATGGCATAAAAGACACATAGATATATTAGATGCAACGCAATTTACACAGCGCATATTTAGGAAAAAGTTTTAAGTGTATTAAAGCTTATGGTAAGACTAAGGGTAGTTTTTTTGAAACATTTTTTGAAGAAAGATGTGTGTTGTACATGCCATAAAAAACGATAATTATAATTAAAATAGAAATCAATCACACAGAAGCAATTTTTCCGAAGGACGAAAAATTCAACGCAAGTCAATTTGAACTTAGTTCTATTACCACCCAATTTAATTTTTTAAATCACCCCAAATTTAAAGAATCATTTGCCATGTATTATAGTGAACTATTTTCAACAGCTGTTTCATCAAGAATAAACACCATTCGTAATATATGGGAAATGTTAGTGTAGTATCTAGAGAAATAAAATCTTTTGTGCTACTATATCCAATACAACGTTCACAGCATACACAGATATATACTCACCAAAACGATCCCAGGAAAAAACAAAATCCTCCATGATATTGTTTAAACCAAATCTGTTGAGAGATGAATAAAGAATAATTATTGTATTTGCATTTCATATATATA
>NC_068987.1:5196538-5200133 GCF_001194135.2 Octopus bimaculoides
GAGAGAGAGAGAGAGAGAGAGAGAGAGAGAGAGAGAGAGGGAGAGAGATGACAGGTAGAATTAAAAATATATTCCTTCAGAAATAAAAATATTCGAAAAACACAGTAAATCATGGCATAATCAAAGCTAAATAGACCCCAGTCTCTGTCTGGCTTAGAAACTCTCATAATGAGCCGAAAAAACGAAAGTAAAAATATAAATATTCCATTTGTTGTTAACCATAATTCTAAAGATATCTTCCAATCGTCCACCTGTCATCAAATCTCAGAAAAATAATTAAAGAATCACAAATTAATAACAGCCGAAGACAAACACTAAATCTTAAACGACACTTAGCAAAGACTAAATTCACGTCAAAAGGCGATAGAATGCGTTTAACAAAAAGCGGACACCTTCGTTGTGCGACATCTGACATAATTGAACAGAACAAAACCAACATTCTGGAGAACTGGAAGGAATTGAAGATTAATGCAAACGCCGTTGTTGTTGGACGGCACAACCTCTGTTTCGTTGACCAGTGACTATGCCGTATTGACTGTTTACTGTTAACCCAAAACATGAATTCCACCTCTTCGCAGGGTCTTTAGGGGTATTCAGCAATGTTTCTTAATAACAGATGCACAGCTGAAGTAGACCCCCCCCCCAGCACCACCACCACAACAACAACATACACACATGTAGGGGTGCGCCAGGCAACCATCAACAAGAAAGGCAAAGAGAAATACAAATAGCAAACTGAAAACAAAAACAAAAAAAATAACATCATCAAATACGCTACAGTCCGTTATAGATAGCACACACACACATACACACACACACACACACTCGTTGAACGCGCACGCGCGTTTAATTAGAAGCACTAAAGAAGCTTTCCATTCGACAAAGCCACTCATCATCTATGACGTCTCCGATGCAGCCCGGAAGCAGGTGTTCGTCTTAGAATTTGGCTCTACTTGTGACACCCCCACCACCGCGTCCACAATATCACCCTTCCCTCTTCTAGAAGTTTTAGCACTCAATACTGATGCTGACTAATATTGTTTGTTTTCACTAAACATTTTACGGGATTGATCAGCCTAATTTTTGTTTTTCTTCACACAACTCTTTCAAGCCTCCACTTCAAACTTCCGCTTCCGTGAAGGTGAGTAACTCTTTCACGATAGAGGTGAATTATCTCACTTCCACTATTAAGAAAGAGTGCGTGTGAGTTTTTACTGATGGGTTAAGACGCGTCCCTATCTTACAAGTATATTTTTCTGGAAAACAAAACAAATTTAGTACGTTTCATTAAACACTATTTTAAAGTGGCTTTGTGATTTTGTAGAGGGTAATGCATGATCGTGTGCATGTAAATACAAAGCTGTGACAATAAATTGGAATAAAATATGAAACTGAAGATTAATTAGATATAAACTACATTATACGGTTGGCTACAGTATTTCAATTTTATCTTCTTTCACATCAACTGTATATTTGTATATAATTTGATGGATAGAATTGCCATACATAAAACTTGTATTTCTGGCTGTGATGCCTCGTGTTACTGCGATCCACTGCCAGGGTGGCACACCACCGCTATAGTTTTGTTGTCATCCACTCATTGCAAATGGCTGACAGGCGGATGAAAGCTTATTAACATTTCTTTCATTATTCTAGGAGAATTTTTAAAATTTTGGTGATTAGAAAAATGTTTCTTAAAGGTATTACTGCCATTAAATATTTTAAGACACATATCAAGTGTGTGTTATGTATGATGGGGTAAGATGTATAAAGAGAGGTATAAAAAAATGATGTGATTTCTCCACATAACTTTCGACGTACTGTAAGCAATTTTCTGCAAGTTTGTGCTAGCGGTTTGTGATGCTTTGGGTTGTTTTCAATATTTTATTATTAGTAATCATTTTTGTGCTTATCGATCTTATGCTTATCCGACTCCCTCCCTACGATAACCAGCCTCCAATCCACAATACGGCTACATTAGACTCAGGGCAATTTCTTGAAACATTTGAAAATAAAGCAAAACGCCATTTGTAGTTAAAAATCACAGGAAGACAATGCATGATGTGGGATTAATACGTCTGGGCGTAAGGAGGAGAGGGAGAAAAGATTACAAGGAAGATGAACTGTGCATTTCAAGGAAATCTAAGCTAGATGGATAAGAGAAAGTAGGAGGTAGGTAGAGGGAAGAGGTTAAGAATAAAAGTATCCAAGGGAAGTAATTCTAAACATTTGTACCGCAATAATAGTATGTATGATCTTGAGTTCGTAAGCTCATATATAAATATATATATATATATATATCGAGGCGAATTTATAGTATTTGCGTGGTGATATAATATCTTAGTAACGGCAGAACCATTACACTTTATTTCAAATCCAGCAAAATAATTTCTCTGAACAATTGTCAAATCGCATAGTTCGTCTCTTATGGCAGCAATCAAAATAACTGTCGCGGCTCAGCATAAATCTTTGCTGGTCTTCTGAGCATGCGCTAATGTGTGCTAATGTGAAAATTTGAATACATCATCTACCCGCACATAACCTCACACATTCGAACATACACTCACGCGCACGCACACACACACTATCTCATGTGTAAAAAGACCTACTTAAAATTTATGCTAAGAGGAAGATATATGACTTACCTTATGTTGTTATCGCTACCTATTTTGACAATCTTCAGAGTTGTCCAGATAATATCTACCAGTGGTATTCTTTGAGCTATTGTAAGAGGAAAACCTTATTGAACAGTGAATTTTTCTTTGTCATGGAAGGGCTAGTACATCAAACTAGCAAGTTACTCCCCTTGAATAATCAACGGTTCACATTACAACCTGAAATAAACATAATTAACAGAATAAGTATTTTGCAGACATATTATGCTGTGTAGCATTTACGTACACGTTTACAATTGTTTTTGGTGTATGTGTTGTTGTGTGTGGTGAGGATATCTGCGTAAATTGGCTTAAAGTGATGTTACTTAGCTGATGTGCTAATAATTGCTCTTATATTGAAGTGCAGAAGTGTGCATTATTAATAGTTCACAAATGCATTGGGTGCTATATTTGTTGTATCAGTCAACAAACTAATGATACAAAATATTTATGCTGGAAGTGAGGAGAGAGGAAGATGCGAGGAAAGTGTGTGTTTGTAGTGAGTAGTTTTACAGAAATTACGGTGTGGAAATTGATTGCGGTTTGATATGGGAATATTGTTATTGTTTATAGTTCAGTCAGGCGAGCAAATATAGGTATAAACAGTTGTGTAAAATTAAATTCCGGTGACGAGATTCTATGTGTTTAATGGGTCACTAAAGAATATTTGTAGATAAATCAGTTGGTCTTATAATATAGGCTAGACTAAGGTTCAAATAGCGTTTGTGTTATCAGATTACTATGAAGAAATTCTAAACTGCATATTTTGAGAAGTTTAAGTTTGAGGATACTTCTATAAATGCGTATTACTTTTATCCAGTTAGCTTCTAACATGGAGAATTGTTTTTATGTTATATTATTGCAGACAGATACATACATTTAACTGCATATATATACATACATACATACATACATACATACATATATATATATATATATAT
>NC_068987.1:5201184-5204196 GCF_001194135.2 Octopus bimaculoides
AGAAGCAGATAGATAGATAGACAAATACATACATACATATGTGATGTGTAGTTGTGTGTGTGTGTGAGACATGTGCATGTTAGCCGCACTCACTATACTCAAATTCGCCTGGTCAGCGTCGGGTAAGAATAGTTTTATGCCAGAATAGTTTTATGACTTACGGCAATGACAAACAAACAAAAGAAAACCAAATGAATGGCAGATAAAGTTCTCTTTTGAGCTATAACGCTCTTCAGTGCGTTTCTTTAAGCTGTTTTAAATATAACCATATAATCGATACTGTTCGACTATGAAATCTATATTGGTATCTCTCTACCAACCAAGAAAAATCCTAATGTACAACATGTCTACATTTAATCAAAAGAAATCTGTTATTTATGATTTAAAATAATGATAAACGAACGTAGGGCGGCGAGACGGCAGAATCGTTAGCACAGCGGACAAAATGCTTAACGGTGTTACGTACATCTTTATGTCTTGAGTTCAAAATCCGCCGAGATCGACTTTGCCTCTCATCCTTTCAGGCTCAATAAAATAAATAACCTGTTGTACACTGGGGTTCATGTATTCGATTTATACCCTCCCCCGAAATTGTTGGCCTTGTGCCAAAATTTGATACCGATATATAATAAATAAATTTGAAATAATCGGTCAGCTTTTTCCGACTTGGGTTTTCTGAAACCTAAGGTTTCAACGACAGGTCACAAGGATTTCCCGAGAAATATAAATACACAGACGAATGATAAGCAAATAAATTTTAAAGTCGTTTTTATCTTTAACCCAAGGTTCGTAGTTTTATTTGTCAGAGCGATCGTTCTTCTCTATGGAGGCGAAACTTGGACTCTGAAGAAAGAGCTTCAAGTCCACTTTCATGGTATGGACAACAGGCTTTTCATGGCAGCTCAAAACATCTCATGGCGTTAGCATAAGACTGACGAGGAGAATTATGGATATATTCCTCCCCTATTTATTATTGTTGCTCTACGTAAAGTAGTCTTTTTCCTGGCCACAAATTTATTTGCTTATAATTCGTCTGTGTATTTATATTTCTCGGAGAATCCTGGTGACCTGTCGTTGAAACCTTAGGTTCCAGGAAACCCCAGTCGGAAAAAGCTGACCGATTATTTCAAATTTATTCATTTATGTCGAATTTATAGGCCATATTAAAATGTCATATTTTGAAGAGAATACCTTAACAGAGACCGAACATCGCTGAGTTATTATTTTGAGAGAGAGACATATGATAGTTGACATACAAAAGCTAATGGACAGCAAATTCCTAGCATCTCGATTGCACCCGTTCTAATGATCCTGGCACCACAAGATGTTAAGTATTGTAGAAGCGACTCATCGATTACATCGACCTCAGTGATCATCTGGTACTTCTTTTATCGATCCCGAAAGGATGAAAGGTAAAGTCGGCCTTTGCGGCATTTCAACTCAGACTGTAAAAACGATAATGATGATGATGATGATGATGGTGATAATAATAATAATAATAATAATAATAATAATGGTTTCAAATTTTGCCACAAAGGCAGCCTTTTTGATGGAGGGGATAAGTCGTTTACATTGACCCCCCCATCTCCCCGAGTATTTCACTGGTACTTAATTTATCGACCTCGAAATTATGAAAGGCAAAGTCGACCTCGGCAGGATAATAATAATAATAATAATAATAATAATAATAATAATAATAATAATAATAATAGGAGAGTATTGTAGTTCGCTTGAAGCATTGTGTATTGTTTGTAAAATATAAGGTTTCTTGAATGGCACAACAATGCAGAGCAGTGAGTCGAGATCAATTCCTAGCGATGTCTGAAGAAAGAATTTTTGTATTCCGAAATATTGTTATTATATCAAACTATTATAATTATAACAGTTATTATAGTCCACTCTGCGTTGTTGTGCCATTCAAGACACCTTATATTTCAATGATAATAATAATAATAATAATAATAATAATAATAATAATATTAATAATAATATTAATAATAATAATAATAATAATAAGTTGTATTTGTACAAGTTGACTCCAAGTTTCACTCAGAGACCTCAAGAGACAACAATTTAGAAGTTTAAGTTGGTGTTGTGACTAGGGTGCCATATCTTTGGTTTTGTACAAGGTATTGTTCTAGAGAATGTCTGTCAAAACATAAGTTAATTAGAAGTTTGTTTTAAAAGTGATTTATAAGACGATAGTCTGAAATGATAATAATCACAATGATAATAAATGAACTTACACGACGGCTTTTATATTTTCGCCGAAGCAGAAGAAATCGTTTCGTCGTAATTTTTCTAGTTGGTGTCTCGTTATTGTCATACACGTTGTTACGCCCTGACATTCAGGCAACAGAGCTCCAGCAACACTGTAGGTTAGTAAGGTTGCAGGCCGGTTATGTGAGTTGAAACATCGCGCACACTTATTTATAGACTCTTGTCGCAGTTGATTCAGGAAGTTAAAGGCGATGCATATTTCCGGCGACTTCAATTATTTCTTATCCTGTACAAGCTCTGGTACGTTTTTAGATCTATTACGAAGAGACCCGACTCATCGAAGGGACTTACACGTAGCCGTTTGATTCGCTAGAAACAGCAGTCAAATTTCTCTCCGACCTAAATAAAAAGGAGACGCTATTTTGTTCGAGGCCCAGGATAGATATCTGATAATGACAAGAATAAAACAAGATGTCTAAATTATTAATTTTTTTTTTTTTTTGCTAGATTAGGAGTGACCGAGGCTTAAAAAACAACTTAAAAAGATATGTGAATCCACTTTACTCCTTGCCGAGTAGTCTCATTCGACATTACTTGGCAGGGAGCGGTGGAACGAATTCTTATGTTGTGTTATCTTCTACTCTTTCAAGGGAGGAGAGAGGACCCAACAAAAAATAGGGTTGATTTAATCGACTAACCCAATCCCTCATAATTTCAGGCCATGTGTCTATAGTAAAAAAGACTATTATTATTATTATTATTATTATTATTATTATTATTATTATTATTATT
>NC_068987.1:5204776-5207120 GCF_001194135.2 Octopus bimaculoides
ATGCTTAGCGGGATTTCGTCTGTCTTTACGTTCTGAGCTCAAATTCCGCCGGGGTCGATAAAATAATTACCAGTCCAGTACTGGGGTCGGTGTTGTGATCGACAAGTCCGCTCTCCCCAAATTTCAGACCTTGTGCCTATAGTAGAAAGGATTATTATTATTATTATTATTATTATTATTATTATTATTATTATTATTATTGTTACTAAGGTGGTGAGCCTGGCAGAATCGATAGAGCGCCGGGCGAAATGCTTAGCGGTGGTTCGTCTGCTGCTATGTTCTGAGTTCAGATTCAGCCGAAGTCGACTTTGCCTTCCATCTTTTCGGGGTCGATAAATTAAGTACCAGTGCCCTTCCTCTCCAAATTTCAGGCCTTGTGCCTATAGTAGAAAGGATTTATGGAAGGCGGGTGCGTGTGGCGAGGTTGGCCCGTGTAAATGGGCCTATTTAGAACTTTCGTTTGTAAATCGAAGGTGTAGAGAAGAAGAGAGGCACCGACAAGGGGCATCTGGCGGTCGGGATAACCAGAATGTGTAGGGTTCCTCGGTTGTCCTTTGTGAGGAACTTGCCCCTTTTGGGGGCAATTTTATTGCTTAATTGTATTGTTAATTGTCATTGTTGTTTTATTGTTTACTCGATTTTTGTGTTAAACCCCACGTGTCTCCAGTTTTCTATTGTCCCTATTTGTTTTGTGTTCGGCCCTTGTGGCCAATAAAGAAACGATTGTTATCATCATCATCATCATCATCATCATCATTATTATTATTATTATTATTATTATCATTATTATTATTATTATTATTATTATTATTATTAAAGCGGAGAGCTGACAGGATCGTTGGCACGCCGGGTGAAATGCTTAGCAGTACGTTCTCAGTTCAAATTCAGCCGAGGTCGACTTTGGCTCTCATCCTTTCGGGGGTCATTAAATTAAGTACCAGTGAAGCACTGGTGATCGATGTAATCAGCTATCCCTTCTTCCACAAAATCCAGGCCTTGTGCCTATAGCAGAAATGCTTATTATTATTATTATTATTATTATTATTATTATTATTATTATTGATGACACAAGGCCTGGATTGAAAGCGGCGAGCTGGCAGAATCGTTAGCACGCCGGGCGAAACGCTTAGCGGTATTTCGCCCGTCGCTATGTTCTGAGTTCAAATTCCACCGAGGTCGATTTTGTCTTTCCTCCTTTTGGGGTCGATAAATTAGGTACCAGTGAAACACTGGCGTCGATGTAATCGACTAGTCCCCTCCTCTCCAAATTTCAGGCCTTGTGCCTATAGTAGAAAGGACTACTACTACAACTATTATTATTATTATTATTATTATTATTATTATTATTATTATTATTCAGTAGTTTTATTTTTATAACGTGCTTTCACTTCACTACCGAGCGCAGCTCTGTGTGCCTTGGGTATGTGCTGTGGTTTGCTGTGATGCTCTTATGGTTACTGTATTGAAAGTGTTTTGCATGTGTTATTATTATTATTATTATTATTATTATTATTATTATTATTATTATTATTATTATTATTATTAAGGCGGTGAGCTGGCAGAACCGTTAACACTGGGCGAAATGCTTAGCGCCATTTCATCTGCCGGTGTCAACTTGGCATTGTACCAAGTTTTGAAACCATTGCATATCAGGTATTCTGAGACTTCCTGAGCAGTATGGCTGCATGCTTAAGAAGTTCACGTCGTAAGTATTAGGTCCCGGGTTCAATACCGCTGCGTGCTACCTGAGCTGCTATCATTTTCTATAGCCTCGGGTTGTCACATACCTTGTGAGTGAAACTAGGCAATATGAAACTGTATAGAATCCCAACAAGTAGATTGAACCTGTAACTAATAACGATTTCCACATTTGGCACTAGACCAGCGATTCCAGGGGAGTGGGGGTCAGTCGATTACAACGGCCCCAGTACTCCCGAAGAGACGAATGAAACTTCTAATTGATAATAATGATAAACCTTTCTACTAAGGGTCAAAGGGGTCTAATGGATTACATCGACCCAGTGTTAAACCGGTACTTAATTTATCGATCCCGAAAGGATGAAAGGCAAGGTCAACCTCGGTGGAATTTGAAACGAAATGTCGCAAAGCATTTTACGTGTGTGGTAACGATTCTGCCAGCTGGCCGCATTAGTCTGTGGAATACTCAGGCACTTATGTTAATTCAGGAGAAGGTAATTCATTTGAGTGAACAACTGAATCCACCGCCACTACTACCACCACCGCCACCTAGTATTTATTCTGTTGATCTTCTTTTGCCTAATCTCTAAGTTACGAGGACGTAAACAAAACTGCACCGGTTCTGAAGAGATGCTGGAACACTCCC
>NC_068987.1:5210096-5211565 GCF_001194135.2 Octopus bimaculoides
GAGAGAGAGAGAGAGAGAGAGAGAGAGAGAGAGAGAGAGAGAGAGAGAGAGAGAGAGCGAGTGAAAGAAAGAACGATAGAGAGAGGGACAGAGAGTGTGGGAGAGAGAAAGAAAGAAAGAGGGAGACAGAAACAAAGAGAGAGAGGAAGAGAGAGAAAAAGAAAGAAAGAAAGAAAGAGAGAGAAAAAGGTAGAGAGAGTAAGAGAGAATGAGAGACCCCCAGGACTTATTCTTTGTAAGGCTAGTACTTATCCTATCGGTCTCTTTTTCCGAACCGCTAAGTTACGGGGACATAAACTCCAACTTCAATATTCAAGAGAGAGAGAGAGAGAGAGAGAGAGAGAGAGAGAGAGAGAGAGAGAGAGAGAGAGAGAGAGAGAATACTAGTTCATTTGCTGTTATTCCTATTCTCTTTGATAGACTTTCTGACATTATTGATCCTGTTTTGATGGCTAAACTGCAACCCCGCATTTATTTCATCTCTTTTCTATAAATACTTCTTTAATCGTTGTTCTGTCGAACTTTCTTCTCTTATCCATCATTTTAAAATTACTAATCTACTCATCCGTTTTCCTCATCCTTTCCCTCTCCTGTAAGAAATAGTTCTACTCCAGTCCAGTAGTTCCTTTCTTTGAACACCTGTCATATAAATTCTCTTCCTTCTTGTTTCAGGGGGCGCTGCAAACTTCCTGATAGTTACGTCCCTGTATGCTCTGAGTTTACACCATGTAGAGTTCATTTTGGTTCAGTGCTTCTACAAAGTCGATAAAATAAACAAGTCAAAAAGTGGATTCCATTTAATATTCCTGTAACGCAGTCCATCGTACAATATTGTCAATTCTACATGTGATCTCTACCTTGAAGAAATGTATTACATAATTCTAAATTAATCTTATTAAATTTTAATGGATATTTTACAATGAAATGTCGTCACAAATTTCGGAAGGCATTTAAGTATTTCAATTCTTAATTATAATTGCTTTTCGTATATTATACAATAAGCATAATTTTTCAGAAAAAGTTTACTTGTCGTGATATAGAATCTCTATATTTCTAACAGTCGAAACATAGAATTCTTATGTTTAATTTTTATTCTTTCGCTATCCACTGACGTCACCAAGAGTTGAATACAAAAATAGCTTTTCTTAAATTATATTTCTTCTTAACGTTCTTTTTGTATGCTGGAAATATTACCTTAGTTCATTTTGGATTTAACTAATTTTGGACCACCTTGAAAACGTTCTGTTAACATGTATTTTCGGATACATTAATTTCAATGATATTTTCCTTATCTAAATACGTTGATACAACAGAGACAATTATCGACTTTGTATGGTGAACACTATAATTAAAGATGTGATTTTCTCTGTCCGTATTTTTGCTATAAGTGACCCGAATAATAATTATAATAATAACATCGAAAAATGCGTTAGGAATGAGAACCCAGGTTCGAAATTTCCCCAAGACAC
>NC_068987.1:5211665-5215138 GCF_001194135.2 Octopus bimaculoides
ATATATATATATATATATATATATATATATATAAATAGCGTCTGTGAGCTAAGGATTTAAAATTTGCTTAATATTGAACTTCCGAGAAACCGCTGCTGCAGCAGTTCTTTATAAACATGTCTGTCTGTCTGTCTGTCTGTCCGTCCGTCCGTCCGTCCGAGAAACCGCTGCTGCAGCAGTTCTTTATAAACATGTTTATACATGAAATAAAAGTATAACAAAAAATTTTTTTTTATCTTAAAAACGTCAACGGACATGGCCACATAGTTAAGAAATTCACTTTGCAGTCGTCTCATGTTCAATCCCACCATACAATACCCTGGGCAATTATCTTCTGTACCATTGTTTTGAGTTAAGCAGTATGTGGGAGAATTTGATAGAGGAAAACTGCAAACTATACAGATGTCCGTTTAGCTACATAACTAGCAAGCTAGCTACCTACTTACAAACCTACATCAATTGGAAGTGTCCTGCTATGTACAACTACATTCACATATAAATGCATATGCAACTATACACACTGTTGGATGGGCCTGGAGTCAAATCCGGCCATTGATAGGTTTTGCTTTTTCGTCTCACAAAGTGTATAAAAATCCCCGTTCTCACCAAACCAGTTTGGTGGAGTTGTTGGTTTGGTCGGCGATGGCCATTTGGCGCTGGTTTACAAATGGCCTATTTCCGGTCTTTATATATTGGTTGTTAACGCCCGTGGTCTAGTGATTAGAGTTTCGGGTTGACGATCGATAGGATATGGGTTCGATTCCCAGACCGGGCGGTGCGTTAAGTCCTTAAGCAAGGTACTTCAGTTTACGTTGCTCTATTATACTCATCAGAAAATGAGTCCCAGGGGCACCTGGTGCTTAATTTTGTGATAGACTGTGCTACCCCGTCTCCGTTCAAGCGGCGAGTCTTGTACTGTCACCCTCAAACGCCTTGAAAAATGCTCGGATACAAGTCTTTCTTAACATAGTCTTTCACTGGTTTCAGTTCTTGAGCTGCGGCCATACTGGAGCTCTGCATTTAGGGATTTAGCTGATCATATCAACCTCTATATTTATTCCAGTCTGGTACATATTTCTATATTAATTTCTATTTGACCAGCAGCTATGTTACAGGACAAATACAACATCCTTTATGTGCTGTAACTTAACGGTCGACAAACGTTAGATTTCAGCCATTCTACCGCCGTTACCAAACATCGTTAACACTATACTTCTATACAAGATGCTTTCTTGAGACGAACATAACAGTTTTCTGGCTTTCTACACTATATCCACATTAAGTAAGACTTACACGATTCTAATTACAATACAAATTTTGCTTTTTTTTTTAGTAAAACGATATCGCGTTTTGAGTGTTCCGGTTCATTGCGGTTCATTGCTTGGATTTTCATGTCCCATAAACTCTTTGATCGGTTTCAAAATCATTCATTGTTCTATACTCTTTTACTCTTTTACTTCTTTCAGTCATTTGACTGTGGCCATGCTGGAGCACCGCCTTTAGTCGAGCAAATCGAACCCAGGACTTATTCTATGTAAGCCTAGTACTTATTCTATCGGTTCTCTTTTGCCGAACCGCTAAGTTACGGAGACGTAAACACACCAGTATCGGTTGTCAAGCGATGTTGGGGGGACAAACACATTGTAGCAATATATATTAATGATATTGAAAAGAAGAAAATTGAGAAATATAGATGTATAAATAATTTATTTGTATGATATAAAGATGTTGAAATTTTTTATATAATAACAAAACAAATAAATTATAAGTTGTAAGCTCTAAAAGAAATTGCAGATGCGAAAAACCGACGTATATGTTTCGGTTCAAGCCCCTAGCTGATACGTAATTCTAAGCATTTGGTTATATGCTAAGAATTGGTATCATTTTCAACTATATGGGGCAGGACCTCGTCAGGGTTTCCTGAGCTTATAGAAGAAAGGTTAATGTATTCCTTTAAAGGATGCATACAAAATAGCAATAAGTTTAAGAAGTTAGATCCTATATATAATGTTAATGTGTCTAGCTAGTGAGTTATAGATATTAGTAAAGATACGATAAAGTAAATAAAAATAACATAAAAATAAGGGCAAAGAAAGAAGATAAGAAGGATAAAAACGAAAGAATAATATAAATATATGTAAAATATATATAGTAAAAAGAAAAGAATAATACTTAGATATGCAAGGGAAGAATTATATAATAAAATAAACGAAGGATAAGTTAGATCGTAAAAAATTATTAGTCAACCGTTATAGATAGATTATTTGCATTGGTTTGGTAATAGATACAGTTCAGGAAAACTAGAGATGAGCAACGCTCGCATTATTGTGTGTCATTTAAAATCAAGTATTGATAAATGGTTGAAAAATATGTATCTTGTAAGCCTTACCTATAAACCGTTAGTCAGCAATATTTAAAATGTATATATTCAAATTAACGTGTTTACACATTGGCACATGTATACATACATACATACATACATACACACACACATACATACATATGTGTGTGTGTGTGTGTGTGTGTGTGTGTGTGTGTGTGTGTGTGTGTGTGTGTGTGTTTGTCCCTCCAGCATCGCTTGACAACCGATGCTGGTGTGTTTGCGTCCCCGTAACTTAGCAGTTTGGCAAAACAGGCCGATAGAATAAGTACTAGGCTTACAAAGAATAAGCTCTGGGGTCGATTTGCTCGACTATAAAGGCGGTGCTCAAGCATGGCCGCAGTCAAATGACCCAAACAAGTAAAAGAGTAAAAGAGAGAGTGTATAAATAAATATAAGCAATTTATTTCACATAAATTTTAACAGTAAACTCTTATATGGGCGCCGAAGGGTCATATGGACCTCCAGTTAAGAACCACTGGTCTACATAGCGATCAATCAACGTTTGTGATTGGCAGGATATTCCAGTGTGTGCTATCGAAGAGCACACGTATCGTAGCAGCACAATGAGTTCTATCAAGGAGAGACACTTTCTCTAGTATCGTAAAATTCATAGTTCTACTGAGTGTAGAAAGCCGTTTGGCAATATTTTCAGACATTCCACTAAGTGATCTTTGGCAATCCTTCGATACTAGTCCATTACAACTTCCGGTCGTTGCGCGCACGCATACTGATTACATGATCGTATAGTGCGTTAGCATTCCGGCCGAAATGCTTAGCGGTATTTCGTCTGTCTTTACGTTCTGAGTTCAAATTCCGCCGAGGTCGACTTTGCCTTTCATCCTTTCGGGGTCGATTAAATAAGTACCAGTTATGCACTGGAGATGTACTACAGTGTCAGCTGTTCACTACCAGTGAAATAAGGTAACACCCCTTATTTTTCGAGCACCATCCGGAGTATTCGAGCGGTTCCAAGCAGTGCTGTTTTCTGCAAGTACTCCACCCTTATTGCAGCCCCTATTTGTTCCACGTACTTCTATTATTATTATTATTATTATTATTATTATTATTATTATTATTACAGGCGGTGAGC
>NC_068987.1:5215708-5218208 GCF_001194135.2 Octopus bimaculoides
TGTGTTCTCTTTAAGTTGAAAGAAACAGAAACACACACACACACACACATACACACACACACACACACACACACACACACACACAGATATATTCACTCATACAACCTCAAAAAATAACTACATATCTTTCAAAACTTGTTAGTTACGATGGTAACAACACTACGTATCTATCATCCACACACGCATAAACACACTGACTGTCTATCTGTCTGTCTCTCCTCACGCGCGCATACACACACACACACACACACACTATTTCTCTCTCTCACACGCACACATTTATTTCTCTCTCAACAACTTTTTCTCCCCACCGCCACTTCTAAAAATACATTGTCACGTATATTTTGATTCCTCCTCTTCTTTAAGTCCATCGCATAAATGTTTTGAACGGACAAACACGGAGATCCGCTTGTCTTTTATCATTATTATTATTGTTGTTGTTGTTGTTGTTGTTGTTATTATTATTATTATTATTATTATTATTATTATTATTATTATTATTATTATATGTAACTCTCGAAGCACCAAGACGTCGTTTTTTCCTCTTTCTTCGATTACGATTTATTCAAGCATTTACCAAATGATATTTTCTTTGGGGTACTTGGAAAAGCCTACCCTCAGTACCCGGAGGCTGACAAAAAAGAAAGCAAAATGTTCAAATTCCTGAAATTCATTTAGTTACATACACTAAACTTTTGCATGCAAAATGGCTATCAAGCATACACATGTCACGTGATTGATCCTACAACAGCAAACAGAGAGGAAACAACACTCTACATGCTCAAAAAAACTAGTTCAATGGAGACTTAATAGATAAAAATACAATTATTTCAGATGTTCATACAAGTAGTTTCGAAAATGACAATAAAAGTAGAAAAACGATAGGAGTGCCGTCTCTTTTGCAAAACACTATTCGTTCATAAAGTAGCGGGTCAAGTGAATCTTTCCTGATCACAAAAGGAACAAACAGAACTTGTAAATATATAACATTACCGAGGAGGAGTGGGAGGGCAAAAAGAAAATCGTTGTTGGGAGAACTTAGTAAAACCACAGGAGCTGATCGAGAAAAGAGCAAAGAGAATAATTATGCACCCCTGTTTGTGAAAGGGCGGAAATAGATTAAATATTAAATCAGGCCTTAAGACAAAGAAGCTTTTCAGGACATATCGGGAGAAATCATTTCAACTTGAAAAAGGAAAAGCTATTGTACTATTTGCTGTACTTTTAAACGTCAAGACCCCACCAAAAAGACATAGGCTGAAACTGTCAAACCCATCACCGTCTATACATTTGTTCCCTAGTACATGAGTCAAAGAAGAACAAGAGTAACGATAAAAGATATTGAAAACAAAGCAGGTCTGTGTCTAGTCGTCATTTTGTATTGTAGTATGTGGGAGTGGTGGAAGGTGATATATTGTTAAAGAGGTTCAAATGGATTTTCAAGTCTTAATAACCCCGGCAAGCCAGGAAGCCATACCGGAACTGTGCCCAGTTATTAGGTAATGCGACAAAGGGTCTGGGATTGATAATAGGGTGAGAAAAGTCTAGTTGTTACATTTGTCGTAGTAAGAGCCATCTATATGCTGGATGTGAAAGATGAACAATGCATGAAGTTTTAAGGAAATATTTATTTACCGATACATCACAATACCTTGCCTTGACGGGCAGGTTATGATAGATCTAAAAGCATGCGAAGTAAAGTTTGTGTTTGTGTCCTCTTCGTTGTTTAGTAGTAATTACAGAGAGAGAGATAGAATGATGTTGTAAGAGAATAGAATTAGAGCTAGTGAGAGTTGTAGGGTGTGGGACGTTGTCTCACAGTTGCTGGCAGTAAACTTCATTTCTCCCTCTGGCCAAGGTTCTAGCTGGTCAGCCAGACTTCGTTGTCACTGAGTCGTCACCATGTGATTGGACTCGTTGAGTCGTCACTGACTGGTGACTAACTGATTTTTGCTTGGGGGTTTTCTTGCTTTTATAACTATCTAGAAGAATAGACATATCATTGAGAACAATAGATTTAGTTGGTGGTCTTGTTATCTCTATTCTAGCTTTTGGTAGAGTAGAAGAGGTTAGAAAGGGTCAAGTGGTGAAGACATTATTTGAGACATAAAAAGTATACCCCTTCGTCAGTTCGTTTTCTATGTCTTCGTTTTTATGTTTCAAGAATCTTCCTTAGAATTCGTACAGAATATAGTATGATACTTTTCGACAATGGGAATTTCAATTCCAATCTCTTTCAGTCTTTTAGGCAGCATTTTGGGTGCTGTGCCAATGCACTGATTACTACGGATAATTACTTTGTGGTCTTTCACAATTTCCGCAGCTCTCTGACTAGATCCTGATATTTCTCAATTAAAAAAATATCTTTGGTATCGATTCTGGTATCAAAAGGAATTTCAAAATCTATTTTCTGTTTCTCGTTTCAAGTTACTGTCCGTTAACCAAAGTCGGCACTCTTTGTTCCTTTCCTTTTTGAATTCTCCTACCGCTTCGGCCACCT